>NC_080182.1:39584307-39772150 GCF_950295315.1 Erinaceus europaeus | reverse complement strand
TAAACAGTGCCTTGTTGTAGTCCAACAAAGAAGAGGTAGAGTCCGGATGGCATCGTTGGCTGTGTAGATGTTGTATTATTTTCTCTATCACCTTCAACTCTTATAACTCTTATGGCTTATTTTAAGATTACATTTTCAGATCACACAGACTGAAGTGAGAGATAAAAATAGAGGTTGAC
This sequence comes from Erinaceus europaeus, assembly GCF_950295315.1. Taxonomy (NCBI): domain Eukaryota; kingdom Metazoa; phylum Chordata; class Mammalia; order Eulipotyphla; family Erinaceidae; genus Erinaceus; species Erinaceus europaeus. The sequence continues at coordinate 39,771,971 of NC_080182.1, read as the reverse complement.
TAGAAGACTATGAAGACACTTGTAAGATAGTAGCAAAAATGTCCATGCAGAGTGATTTTAAGTGTATTGATTTTCTTGCTATTATGACAACACCTATTGAGCTTAAGTGTGTGACCAAACGTGATGATCATAACCCTATGAAATCAGTGTTATTGGGAATCCCACTCATGAGGAAACCCACGAGAGGAAAATAGTTGATCAGCATCATACAGCCATGACTACAAGTGCTGATCTAGATCTGTCTGCCTCTGAGGCCAAGTTGTTGATCACCACCTTCTGTGTGAATCAAAGATCCATCGTTATGAAGTGTCATTCTGTTCCTCTTTCATTAACTGTGTACGCTGGAGCAAGTTGTTTAACATGTTAAGGATTCAATTTTGTCTGTAATGTGAATAGTAGTAGTTCCCATAGTCTTGGAAGGATGAAGTGATATAGTATTATAAAACATTGGTAAATTAATGGGCACAAAAGTTTTCCAAAAATTGTTAACTGTGGTCAACATTAGCAATATTTATAAGTTAAAATAGGATAGCAAAAATTCACTCAAATTGTTTTGCCTCATTTGCATAATGATTGAAAACTAAAATTATGAGACTTGCAGGGAAAGAGACAAATTTCTGCATAGGTATTCCAAAAACACCACACATTAAAATCCAGGAAGTGGTGAAACTGAAGAAGAAATCTGTTTAACAAACAGTTAATTGTTGCTACATAAAGCAGGTATTTATTTTGTAGATACCATTCTAGGTATTGAGGAGACAGCAAGAATCCACAGAAGTAACACAAAATCTCAGTTCTCTCACATTTCAAACGACTGTTTTGGGGACGTTACAAGGAGTAAAAAGCAAGCAGGGAGTAGACCCCTTTGTGGCTCTCATAGGACCTTGCCCTCAGCGTGGATCAACAACGGTAGAGAATGTTCCATTAAAGGGAGGCTAGACAACAAGCTTCTCTCTTCCCTGATTCAGCTTTCTGGTCCTTTTTCCAGCCAAGACATCATCTCCCCAGACAACTTTGATCCACCTGCATATCAGATTCCAGGCTCAGGAAAAAAAAAAAAACTGGTATAGCCACAGGCCCTTTGGAATATAACTAAAATATGCCTACTAGCTATCTACAAAATAGAGACACCCTCCCCCAACTTTTCATCTGCACTGTTCCAGCCTTTAGGTTCATGATTGGTCAACAATTTGTTTGGCTTTATATGTTAACTCTCTTTTCAGCCACCAGGTTCCAGATGCTACAATGATGCCCACCAGACTTCCCTGGGCAGACAACCCCACCAATGTGTTCTGGCACTAGGATTTCCAGAGCCCTTCCTTCCCCACTAGGGAAAGAGAGAGGCAGGCAGGGGGTATGGATTAACCTGTCAACACGTATGTTCAGCGGGGAAGCAATTACAGAAGTTAGACCTTCCACCTTCTGCATCCCACAATGACCCTGGGTCCATACACCCAGAGGGATAAAGAATAGGAAAGCTATCAGGGGAAGGGATGGGATACGGAGATCTGGTGGTGGGAACTATGTGGAGCTGTACCCATCTTATCCTATGGTTTTGTCAGTGTTTCCTTTTTACAAATAATAATAACAAAAAAACTTCTCTGTTTCTCTGTTAAGGTGAATATAAAGATGAAAGGAGATAAAGGGGGTGAATATTGACATGTCAGAGGGAAGAGTATTTTAATTGCTGAAAGCTACAAGTGCATAGAGCAAGTTCACAGACAAAAAAAAAAAGTTTCCTTACCTACAAACAACAAGATGAGAAGTAAGCATAAGAAGGAAAGTCACTAAGAAAGCAAGGGCTTTCAGACCCCGGTGAGAATTTTCATTTATAATCTAGCTTCAAAAAGAAAACATTTAGAGCTAGGAATGGATAAGGTGGAGCGTATCTCTAAAAAAAAAAATAAATAATAAAGGCATGGAAGCCTGGACTGAAGTGAGAAGAGTGGTATTGATTAAGAATTTGTTGGTTTCTGAAAGTCAAGAGTTAATAAGGTAGCTGGTGATCTATTAGATGTAAAATGAAAGAGAATAAGACATATTTAGAATGCATTCACTTTCTGACATGAGCAACTGAAAATATAAGGCCTCATTTTATGGATTAAAAAAGAAATTCAAGGTTCAAGAGCTGGGGAGACAACATAATGGTTATGCAAAAGGCATTCATGCCAGAGGCTCTGAGGTCCCAGGTTTAATCCCCAGCCTTATCATGAACCAGAGCTTAACAGTGCTCTGGTCTATCTCTCCCTCCCTCTCATTAAAATAAAATGAAATAAAATATATTTTTAAAAAAACAAGGCTTTGGGTGAGGGGGTGATGCACCTGTTTGAGCAAACGAGACACCACACACAAAGATCTAGGTTCAAGCCTCCTCCTCACCCACACCACCCCGCCCCACACCATTCCCACTCGCAGGAGGGAAGTTTCCTGAGTGGTGAAGCAGTGCTGCAGGTTTTTTTTTCTCTCTCTCCTTTCCTTTTTTAAAACTAAATGTACTGATTTTTGAATAAAACAGAGAAGTTGAGATAGAGAGGGAAAGAGAGAAAACAGAGAGACACCTGCAGCCCTGCTTCACCACTCATGAAGCTTTCCCCCCGCAGGTGGGGGCCAGGAGCTTGAACCTGGGTCCTTGAATACTATAATGTGTGCGCTTAACCAGGTGTGCCACTGCCTGGCCCATGTTCTCTCCATTTCTATCTCTTCATCTTGTCTATATTTCTCTCCATTCCATCAAATTTTACAAAGAGAGAGGAGAGGGAGGGAGGGGGTGACTGAGAGAAGGGACACTCTTTGTGGATATATGTAATCAATATTTTGCTTATCTGGTATTAAATCTGAAGCACTAACCAGTCTTCCAAGGGTAACTAGTCAGCCAGTAAACAGTGATGCATGAATTGCTCATAGGAAAAGTTTGGCCAAGAATTACAGGTAAAATCCTCAGTTTGTAGACCTACTTAACACGTGGGAATGAGAAGATCACAAAAAAAAGTGAGTATGCGTGAAAAAGGGAACACATTTAAAATGGAAGTCCTACCTAGTACCCTGATGGCCAGGACAATGGACATGACTGGAATTTCCCTGGGTTCAAGAGAAGAAATGTTTTTCTTTAATTTACAAAGGGCTAGATTGTTTTCAAATATAATGAGTCCCTGCCGTGTTCACAGAAGCACCTGTGGAAACTAGGCAATGACACCTTGGAAATTTCTGCATTGGGTGAGAAGAATCACATGATTGATTTCCAAGCTGAAAGTCATCAATACAGAAGACAATTAACTAATAATCAGCACTTTGGCTAAATTCCTACACTTAATGTTCTCAGTGGACTTATGAAATTCATGAAATCTCAAAGCCTTCAATTTTCTTTTTTTTAATATTTATTTATTTGTTTATTTATTCCCTTTTGTTGCCCTTGTTGTTTTATTATTGTAGTTATTATTGTTGTTATTGATGTCATTGTTGTTGGATAGGACAGAGAGAAATAGAGAGAGGAGGGGAAGACAGACAGGGGGAGAGAAAGACAGACACCTACAGACCTGCTTCACCGCCTGTGAAGCGACTCCCCTGCAGGTTGGGAGCCGGGGGCTCGAACTGTGATCCTTACGCTGGTCCTTGAGCTTTGTGCCCCATATGCTTAACCATCTGCGCTACCGCCCGACTCCCCCCAAATGGAGAAAATTTACCTAAAACCTGTAAGCAATGAGAACATCAAGTATTATGGCCATATTGGAGAACAGAGATACTCCACGTGCAAGATGAGAATATTGATAGTAACCAGGCACCACTGAAGTAATGCAATTTGGGTAGTAGGAGAAATCCTGATATTACGGTTGCATGTGTGTGTGTGTGTGGGGGGGGGGGGGTCAACAGCAACATCAGACTGTCACCCAGTTTCTAAGGCCTAACAGAACTGCCTCTCAATAAGTGCTGTCAAGTCAGTCTATCATCCCATTCCAGCCAGGGCCTTGCATATTATCTCTCCTTTCACTCACCAGAAAACACGAGTGAGTCCTATTAATTATACACATATAAACTGTAAATGTCCGGCTTTGTTTACCACATCTTTTCATTTGTTTGTTTTGCTGATTGATATGTAAACCTCAACCTGTTAAAATACTCAAGCAGCCAACTTGCAATGAATCACAGAACACCACAGTGGAGTTATACCGGCACACATATTTGAAGGAAGTACTGTTGAAAGAAAATAGTATCCTGGAATAGTAGGTAGAATATTAAACACTGAATTCCCTTGCATCTTATATCTCAAATGAAATTGGAATGCCCAATAGAAAGCTTTATTCCAGCCAGCAGCAGGGTTCATGCATTATTTTCTACTAAGCTCCATGTAATAATCAGAACATCAATCATCACGTAGCAAGGCATACAGTCTGAAAGGACGTAATTTCATTTTACGCATTTGGGTGATGTCACTTTACAGAAAATCAGATAATAGGAGAAGAAAGCAAATAGAAGTGGAAAAGGAATCATTATGGAGAGCAGAGCACTCTTGTCCATTCTTTGTCTTCCTCCCTCCTGTCTTTTCACTCATGAAATGTGAAAGCCGTTCTTAGAAATGTATGGGTAATTCTAAAAGGGCCTTTTGTTAGAATTGGTTGAGATCCTGCAGTGGGTCTCATTCAAACATCTTATTGTAGAAAGAGAAGAGAAAAAGAAAAAAGAAAAAAAAAAGAAAGAAAGAAACCCCCCAAACAGTTTCTTTGAGTAAAGAGAAGTTTGAAAGATAGGTTCCTCCCGTCAAATCTCTAGCCTGTCCTAGCAAAGGCTTTCCAAAGACTTCTCTTCTTGGAACTCAAAGCCTGGACCTCCCCCTTCCTCTGCAGCCAAAGCTGGAGCTACAATGACAAGAAGAGGCATCAACATCATACAGACAGCAAATAACTCATAAGAGAGCTTCCACCAGTGCTTCTGCAAGGTCTTCTGCAATCACTTGGCTCACGTCTGTAACTTCTCTCTCTGACAGGTGGACTTCAGAGGCAGCTGATATGTGTCCCTATAAGTGAAGTTGCATTCTGTTTGGAATCCTGTGGACAGAGCTGTGTTTTGTGTTCTGAGAGAGGATGTAAAGATAGAACCATTTCTTTCCTTCTGCAAGAGAATTTAAGTATCTTGGATAATTTGAGACTCTGCATGACTGGCTTGAATGCTTTGAATGAAATAGCCAATCTCTAGGTAAATGTTATGTAACTTTCAAGGGCCCAAAGATTTTTATCAGATTTGCTTGCAAGAACTTACTTTGTTTTAAATAGTTCAGGCCTTTTCTTAAATGCATCAGTATTACTTATTAAATGTTTATATACTTGTAGCCTCAGGAAGTGCAATGAAATTGGACCCCCAAATACCATTCTCCTATATAATAAACAGCTGATTTCATTTCTTTTCATGACTAAGTAAAACTCAGATCACAAAACAGATTATTAGTTAGCTTAAAATAGCAATAATAATGATTCTTTTTTTAAGTGAGAAGGCCTACTATTTTCAATACCAAAGAAAACACTTTTGCCAAAGTAGTTAAGGGGAAGAGTTGAGAAAGTATGAAAGGACACAGTAAAATGAGCTGTGCCCAGAGCCAATCTACGGCTTCGTTTCTTAAATAAAAGAAGTACCTGCAGGGGAGTCGCTTCACAGGCGGTGAATCAGGTCTGCAGGTGTCTGTCTTTCTCTCCTCCTCTCTGTCTTCCCCTCCTCTCTCCATTTCTCTGTCCTATCTAACGATGACATCAATAACAACAACAATAATCACTACAACAACAATTTTAAAAAAACAACAAGGGCAACAAGAACAAAAAAGCATGGAAACATGCCTCAGGTCCAAAAACTTGATGATCTGCTGTCTCCTGACCTGGTCTCGGGATCCCGACTTCGTCCAACGTCAAATGCAGTTTTCCTCATGCCCCGCTTACCAGAGGGTTTGGTGCCAACTAGAGCAGGCACATTTCTTTTTGAAGCTATTATCAATGTCAATTAAAATGGAGCAAATACTCCCTTCCCCATGAAGCCTATTTTGATGTACTTGGTGTGCTCAGCTCTCTCCCATCCTGAAACATCGTCTGCCTATCAACTTAGTTCGGACAAGACTATAAACCTCTGACAATAAGCACCATGATTTCCTTATCTTGTGTGTTTTGCCTACTTAGAAACAGTAATAACAAGCTTGGTGGCACACGCAGCTAAGTGCACATAGTACAAAGTAGAAGGACCTGAGCAAGGATCCGGGTTCGAGCCCCCGGCTCCCCACCTGCAGGGGAGACACTTCAGAGTGGTGAAGCAGATCTGCAGGTGCCTCTCTTTCTCTCTTACTCTCTATCTCCCCTTCATTTCTCCATCTCTCTCTGTCCTATTCAATAAAAATGGAAAAAATGGCCATCAGGAGCAGTGGATTCACAGTGCTGTCACTGAGATAACCCCCAGAGATAACCCTGGAGGCAGGATATAAAATATAATAAAAAGAAGTATGCAAGTGATACTAAGTTGAGACTCACACAAAACTCTTCAAATCCTCCAAAACATGACTTAAATAAAACTACTGTGTTAGTTTAACTACAAAGTAAATTCAGGTTTTAAAACCCAGACAGCTTCTGAAGAGATCTTTCACAATACTGTATTATGCATGTACACTAAAGATGCACATTAAGAATGAAAAAAGTGACATTTGAAACAACACTCAGTATGTAAAACAAAGAAAAAAAATGTTTGCCTTATCTGTGAAAACACGATGCAGACTCTTCAAACTGGCAATACTTGGCAATTCCTTTCTTGAACAATTTGCAAGAAGAGTAAATGATTAATTTCCTTAAAATTTAATTGAATCTTGGAAAATTAATTTCTGTAGCATTAGTGTTTGACTAACTAATGGAATAAGCAGAAAGAAAAGCAAAGGCTAAAACATGAGAGTTTCGTTTTTTTTTAATTTATTTTCCCTTTTGTTGCCCTTGTTTTTCATTGTTGTTGTAGTTATTGTTGTTGCTATTGATGTCGTTGTTGGATTGGACAGAGAGAAATGGAAAGAGGAGCGGAAGACAGAGAGGGGGAGAGAAAGACAGACACCTGCAGACGTGCTTCACCACTTATGAAGTCACTCCCCTGCAGGTGGGGATCTGGGGGTTCGAACCAGGATGCTTTGGCCAGTCCTTGCGCTTCTCTACACATGTGCTTAACCCGCTGCGCTACCGCCCGACTCCCGACAGAGTTTTATTAAACTCAGATGCAAGCAGTTCCTTAATTTTAAAAATCTTAGTAAAATTGCAAATCCATAAACAGTTCATAGACTACCTTAAAATACTTCTAAAATTTCAACCAAATACATTAAAATTCAGTGCAAGAAACCTACACCCAACACTTTCAGCATCTAGAACATATTTTGCTCTCTACATTTTTAGTAAGCAAAGCCTTTAGCTGCACAAGACAGCTATTCACAGTTTTCTAGGTGCAGCCTGGTATATTTCTGGGAATACAAATGATCACTTAAGAATTAAATTAGTTCAATTACACAATGAACTTAGTTTCTTCACTGGGGTAATTATAATTTGTTGTCTATGTATATGTCAGTCCAAGGAGTCTTAGTTTGCAAAAAAAAAAATCTCTGCAACCACTATTTCTAAGAGCCTGTATTTGATAGACAATAACAGGTTACTTGTATTACTTTAAAGAAGTTAGAGGAGAAGCATTAATCGTCACCATCTCCTTAGATACGGCACGTGAGATAATTTTAGACAATCACAATAATCTAGAAACAGAGACCCACTACATTTTCAAAAACAGAAGTCCTATTATTATTACTATTATTATTATTATTATTATTACCTCTATTTATTTATTGGATGGAGACAGCCAGAAATCAAGAGGGAAGGGGGTGACAGTGAGGGAGAGAGGCAGAGAGACACCTGCAGACCTGCCACACCACTTGTGAAGCTTTCCCTCTGCAGTTGGGGACCTGGGGGCTAGAACCTGGGACCTCGCTCACTGTAACATGTGCGCTCAACCAGGTGTGCCAGCACCCGGTCCCCAGAAGTCCTTTATCCAGTACGATTTTATAGAATTTACGGATTATGCTTTTACTCCTCTCTAACACTTTCAGCTCTGCCACGGTGTGCCAATCACCAAGTATACAACGCCAAGTCACACTATCTGCACTTAGTCTTGCATTTTTCCTACCAAAATAATTACAATTTTCAAAAATATTTTTCTCGTATGATTTAAATATGTCTTTCTGTATTACAGCTTCTACAATAGCTTTCTTCTGGAAAGGCATTTAAGGTTGACATGATATCACACTCTTTCCTATCCTTTTTTTTCCTTACCTCTGGCCATCCCTTATCTTTGATAATTAACTTTCCTGCTTCCCTCTCCTCTATTTCTCATTATTTTAAAGGCTCAAGTACTGACCCACTTGACAGCTTCTCTATAAATCTCCATCATAACAACACTCACATCTTTTGTTCAAGACCAGTTTTCTTTACAGAATTTCAGACTTGTAAGTGATCAACCTTCCAATAAAAAAGTAAAGGAGAAAAAAAATGATTTCCACAGTTTCAAGACCCAAGTTCCTTGAAAGTTCCTACTTGAAAACTCTTCTATTCATCTCCTGCACACGAATACCTTTCCTTCAGGGAACCTGTCTAGAGATTTCTCTCATCATTGAAAAAGAAAAATCTACCACATAACCCAGCAATCTAATTTGTAGATATTTATCCAAAGAATCCAAATTCGCTGATCTTAAAAGTCACATGCACAGCTATGTTCACAGTAGCCAAGATTCTAAGCGGCAACCAACCTAAGCGCCCAACGACCAATACAGTGGCCAAGGAAGGTGCAGTACAAGGCTGGCAAGTAGCTCACTCAGTGCCGTTCCTTTGCCATGTCTGCTACGCAAGTTTGAGCCTAGCCCCCACTGCTTTGAAGGAAGCTTTGACCCTGTAGTCTCTTTCATTCTCTCTGCCTTCTCTGTCTCTTAAAAACTAGCCAAGAAACAAACAAACAAAAAAAAGACTGCTGGGAGCTAGGGAGATAGCAAAATGGTTATGCGAATAATTTTCCTGCAGGAGGGCTGGGTTAAGTGCACATAGTACAAAGCGCAAGGACCCGCGTGCAAGGATCAGGGTTCCCGGCCCCCCACCTGCAGGGGAATCGCTTCACAGGCGGTGAAGCAGGTCTGCAGGTGTCTATCTTTCTCTCCCCCTCTCTGTCTTCCCCTCCTCTCTCTATTTCTCTCTGTCCTATCCAACAATGACATCAATAACAACAACAATAACTACAGCAACCATAGAAATAAGGGCAATAAAAGGGAAAACAAATAAATATAATAAAAGTAAATAAGCTTCAACTTATCTTGGATGGGGCTTAGAAACAATCATGGTAAGTGAGATACGCCAACAAGAGAAGGTTAAGGATGGTGGAATATAAATTGAGAAATGAGAACAGAAAGAGGAAACACAAAGTAGACGTCAGACTGATTCTGGTGTATTGCACCAATGTAAAGGCTGGGGCTGGGGGCTTTCAGGACCTGGTGCATGATAGTGGAGGGCATCTCGGCTAAGGGCGAGAGCTTTGCAGAAAACTGAGCAATCTTACACGTGTGCAACAGCTATATCGACTATAAGCCACTGATCCCAATAAAATGTTCAATAAAGTAAATATTAAAAAGAAGAAGGTATGATGTGTAAACACAAATGAAATACTCAATCTAAGAAAGAATGAAATCTATATTATAAACCAAGCTAATAATCAAAGTCAAGAAACAAAACAAAAACCTTGAGATTCTCAAGCAGAATTGAAGCCACTGAAATCAGAGGCGGACAGGCGGACAGACCAGATAAAGCCCACGTGTCATAGAGGGGACCGCGGCACCTGGGTGGCGGATGTGTGGTGAGGTGACACATACTATGGTGAGAGATGGAGTTGTTCCTCTAAGAGGCATTCAAGCTTGCATGTCCATATCATCAATAAAAGCTACAAAGTAATTTTAAATGATAAAAACGAAAATATCCCACCAAAATACAAAAATAGCACATACCTTAGGTAATAAAAAAAAAACACAAAATACTGCTTCACTTAATTAGAACACTAAACGTAAATGTTCACCCTTACATTCTGACCAACCAGAAATATGTCAACAGAAATAGTTGAGAACTGAAAATAGAGATTGCGAATGTTTTTAAATTTTACATAAAGGGAGATGAGTTTTAAGATAACATAAGCAAAGGGTGGTTGCTGGCCTGGTGTACGAGAAACCCAGTCCAGTTCCCACCTGCAGGGAAGTTTCTCAAGAGGTAAAGCAAGGCTACAGGTGTCTCTCCCTCTCTATTTCCATTCTCTCTTTGTCTCTCAATTTCTATTAAATAAAAGAAGAAGAAATGAACAGAACAGAACAGGAAAGAAAGGAAAATACCACTGAGAACAGTGGTACCACTGTTTTTGCAGCAATAACCCTGGTGGAAAATAAATAAGCAGAAATATTCATATGTACCACCTTAAAGAATTTCTTCTGGAGTTACAGTGTGCAAGGACCGGGGTTCAAGCCCCCAGTCACCACCTGCAGGAGGAAAGCTTCACAAGTGGTGAAGCAGTACTGCAGGCCTCTCTCTCTCTCTCCCTCTCTATCACTCTCTTTCTCTCAATTTCTGGTTGTCTTTATCAAATACATAAAAAATAACTTTAAAAATGTTTAAAGAATTTCTTATCCATCATTATGTTACTATTATTATTATTATTTAGAAATGTATTTATTGTTATCTTAAACTTTCTGCAATCATTGCAAAATCTACAAAGAATAATTTACTGGATGATACTTCAGACTTTATGGGCATTTCAAGGGATATTTTGTACTACATAAAATTCTTAACTGAAAAATGATTCTCTTTGTAAATGTTACGGCATGAGGAGAGCAAAATGAAAATGATACCACATGACATACAGTCTCAGTTGTCATATCTTTAGAATGAACAAGCTGAGTATTCTTCTGAACGCTGAAATTTGCTACTATATACCATAACTTGGCCATGTATTTCTGTAAGATATGCTACATGAATCAAGTCACCCTGCTATGAGTCTTTTCAAAGTACAGTCAGTCTTAAATACTTCAAAATATATAAATATATTCAAAAAAGAGGAACACTAGCAAGCCAGTGTTCCTATAGCTCAAGATATTCCAAAAAGCAATTATAAAATTCCAAAATTGAGTCTTCACACTGCTTGAGCTCTTGTTACTCAATTTGTTTGGTTTCTCCTTTTGTCAAAATCTATTTCAATATGTTCCTGTTTGCAATCATTGTTTGCAATAATTACAGATTTCTACGTGTTCAAAATATGAATATTTAGGGTCCGGCTGGTGGTGCACTTGGTTGAGCACAAAATATGAGTATCTTGTCACATCACTCTGAGTACTTCAAGCCTAAATTTATTTATTTATTTATTTATTTATTTATTTATTTATTTACTTATTTCTTCCCTTTTGTTGCCCTTGGTTTTTTATTGTTGTTGTTATTGATGTTGTCGTTGTTGAATAGGACAGAGAGAAATGGAGAGAGGAGAGGGAAGACAGAGAGGGGGAGAGACCTGCTTCACTGCCTGTGAAGAGACTCCACTGCAGGTGTGGAGCTGGGGCTTGAACCAGGATCCTCCAGCCAGTCCTTGCACGCTTAACCTGCTGCGCTACCACCCAACTCCCAAGACTAAATTTCTAAGTCCCTTTGAACACAATACAAACAGAATTTGAGATTGACACATACTTCTTCAGCAAACTGCATCTCCTGGTGCAAGAGCGTGATTTAGCGACATGCCTCCCGTTTCCATGATGTGCTATGTACATATTTATCATCGACTATTGTTAAGAGCCACAAATTGAGTATCTAGAGTCTCGTTAAAGTATATGTTTCTTTTATGAACCCTCACCTCTGGTATGCTGGGACCTCTGTTAATCTCAGTCAAGGAATTTACTATGCTCAGTCTCTGGGGTCTGAGAGCACTTTCTTTTATTGGCAAGTAAAATGCACACCATCTTTGAAAGTATTGGAACTGGGAAAGGTCAGGGTGAGAGAGAGACAAAGTGGTCAAGTCCTTCAGGTTTACAACATATTAAGATGAGTAGCCACTCCATTGGTCTCTAGGCCTCACACATCACTTAGATGACAGCAGAAGTCACAAGCAAAGTAAAATTCTAGAAAGCCTAACTTAGTTCATATTAATAAAATGAGCAAGAACAACACGCTCTTAAACACTGAGAAAAGTGTGGATAGAGGCTAAACCAGATGCAAAGACAAAACAAGTGGTAGAAGCCAAGATTAGCCCAGGCCAGGCAGGACACTGGCCACCCACCTCACGAGCCCTCTGACCTACCATGCGAAGGATGGTTGCTGTTTACTCCGTTCTAACTCACTAATTTGGTATAGGACATAAATGTTGCTGTAGTTGCTATTGCAAGGTTTTATCTTTGCATTTAGTGAGCCTGTCAAACCCAATGACAGGACCTCTTGTTTTATTTTTTATTGCCATTTTTTTTTCTGTTAGAATGGAAGAAATCTAACAACTCGCATCCAGGAAATATAAACTAACTGTGCAATGATTTTGATCTAAAATGTGAAAGCAATTAAGTTGTTAACACCACCACCACCACCCCCCCTCCCCCCCCCCCCCCGCCTAAGTAACAATGGAGGTAAAACATTTTGCAGGAAAACTGTCAGGAGGTGGGAGAATTTAGTCATTGTGTACTTATTAGGTCTTGGATGGAGGGCTAAAAGACACTAAAAGACACAAGAGAAGGGGAGAGACAGACATCTGCAGCTCTACTTCACCACTTGTGAAGCTTTCCCCCTACAGGGGGAAAAGGTGAGGGCCGGGGGCTTGAACCGGAGTCCTTGTGCACTATAGTGTGTGTGCTCTAACCAGGTGTACCACCATCTGGCCCCCTGCTTCTCTATTTAATTTCTTTTTTTAAAAAAATGCATTTATTTATTCCCTTTTGTTGCCCTTGTTTTATTGTTGTAGACATTATTGATGTAGTTGTTGTTGGATAGGACAGAGAGAAATGGAGAGAGGAGGGGAAGACAGACAGGGGGAGAGAAAGACAGACACCTGCAGACCTGCTTCACCGCCTGTGAAGCCACTCCCCTGTAAGTGGGGAGCCGGGGGCTTGAACCAGGATCCTTACGCCGGTCCTTGCGCTTTGCACCACATGTGCTTAACCTGCTGCACCACCGCCAGACTCCCATGCTTCACTGTTTAAAGTGAGCATTCTTTCTTTCTTGAAGAAGTTGGTTTAAATAACTTAATTTCCTGATCTAGTGTCATAGCTGATAGTGATCGAGTACAAAGGGAGATTTGTTAAATCCATCTATGAGTCCTTTCTCAAATTTTCTTTTTAAAACTATTTATTTATTTGAAAGGACATGGTTAAATTGAGAAGGGAAAGGAAGAGACGCGTACACATATATAAACACTATATGCATGTAGTGCTGCAGACGTCTCTGTCTCTCTCCTTCTCTATCTCCCCTCCCTCTCAATTTCTCTCTGTGTCTATTGAATACTATTTTTAAAGTGAAGCAATAATATTATATAACACACCACATACACCCGTCATCTGTCAATAGATTTTCAGCGATTTACATATTTTTGCCGAATATTGTTTTATTTATAAGGTCAAGGAATTGTGTGGAGTTGTACCCCTCCTACCCTATGGTTTTGTTAATTTATACTTTCTTAAATAAAAAATAAATTAAAAAAAAGAGTCACTCTTCATAATTAGAAGTTTCAGATTCTCATTATCAAAAGAATCATAAGACTTGATTTTATGTACACATATTTTAAAATTATATATGTGAATTTCTTTCAGCCACTGATGACTCAAGGACATTTTTTTCTGTACGAATTATGAATTACACAAATAATATCTTTAGCCCGTAGTTAAGCAGACTTTCAATATGACAAGCTGAGAATGCATGTTTACAAATTCGAGGGAGTGTTCTTTTGGTAGATAACTGCCAAGTTTGCCTCATACTTAGGACGTGATGTGCTCCGTTTCTCATGACTTACGGAATATTAGTGAGCCACTCCTACAGTAAATACTTGCTTGTGCTCTGACATTTGCGGAACTGATTGTTCTAAAAGAACCCTGTTAAATGAAAAAATAAGGGGAGAATGAAACTGTTGAACACATAATACGATTTATTTCAACCTTCTTAGCAACAAACAACTATCATACTCCATATGTTAGTGAGATAACTCAGGGAAGGAAGAGTGAAACCAACTCTTAAAATGTCAAGCTATCCCTTCCTACAGTAATGATTTGATCACTTTCGGATACAGACATGAGGCTGAAAAGAGGCAGATGTTTCTCTGCCTGTCAGCTGGCAGCACCTGTTCACTACACCAGCCATGTACTGAAGTTTTGCTTACTACATAACTTTTGAAGGCAGTGGATCCTTCTGGGGGGTCCCTCTCCCCCGTCTCTCTCTCTCTCTCTCTCTCTCTCCTACCTATTTTCTGAGTTCTATTTATTTATTTATTTATTCCCTTTAGTTGCGCTTGTTGTTTTATTGTTGTAGTTATTATTGATGTCATTGTTGTTGGGTGGGACAGAGAGAAATGGAGAGAGGAGGGGAAGACAGAGAGGGGGAGAGAAAGAGAGACACCTGCAGACCTGCTTCACCGCTTGTGAAACAACGCCCCTGCAGGTGGGGAGCCGGGGCTCGAACCGGGATCCTTAGGCCGGTCCTTGTGCTTTGTGCCACGTGCGCTTAAACCGTTGCGCTACCGCCCAGCTCCTGAGTTCTCATTTTTGTACATCTCTATTCTCAATGGTAGGCTAACTCAGGGTGAAACCTGCACCCTACTCAATGAGATTCTGCATTCCAAGAGAACCCCAAGCCCCAAAATCTTATCTTTTCCTGAGTTAAAACATTATAAATGGGGAGTCGGGCTGTAGTGCAGCGGGTTAAGCACAAATGGCATGAAGTTCAAGGATCGGCATGAGGATCCTGGTTCGAGCCCCCAGCTCCCCACCTGCAGGGGAGTCGCTTCATAGGCGGTAAAGCAGGTCTGCAGGTGTCTGTCTTTCTCTCCCTCTCTCTGTCTTCCCCTCCTCTCTCCATTTCTCTCTGTCCTATCCAACAACGATGACAACAATAACAACAACAAGGGCAACAAAAGGGAATAAAAATTAAAAAGTTAAAAAAAATTAAAAATGGGGGCTGGGTGGTGGTTCACTTGGTTATTCACAATCATTACAGTGCAAGGACCCAAGTTCCCACCCTTGGTCCCTAGCTGCAGGGGGAAAACTTCCCAAGTTGTGAAGCAGGACTGCAGGTGTCTCTCAGTCTCTTTCCCCTTCTGTCTTCCCCTCCCTTCCCAATTTCTCTCTGTCTCTAATAAATAAATACATTTTTTAAAAGTTGAAATTAAAACAAAACATTAATGGAGTAGGTGGGAATTGGCCCATTTTTGCTCCTATTGTTTGGAACAGCTTGTTCTTGCTATGAGGGGATCACTTCATATGAACTGTTCATGCTAACTACATGCTTATTTCTGTAACATTAAATGATGAAGATTTTATGATTGTAGTAGTCTATAAATCTCACAGATGATTTGTTGTAGAGATTTATTTCTCCATGTGTTCTCTGCTAGCCATAGGGAAATGTCTAATATATCATGGCTTAAGCCACTATATACAAGTATTTTGACAGTAGTTGATCTGTCCTTTCTTATACTTCCATACTGGTTTTGGCTTTCCCAACTTTGCTTGACTTGCTCAGAAACTCCCAAAACTTTGTGTCCTGAATCATCTACGTAGAGAAGTCATCTCTCTACTGTATTCTCTGCCTGCATATCTATCACAAAACTGTGTAATGGATTCCCTTTTTCTTTTTACTTGTTAACTTCCATGTATTGACTCCTAAGTGCTCTAAAGATTGGAATCTTGTTAACGTTAAACCTCTAGCTTTATCTCTATGGCTGGTACTTGGTAAATGCTCAATAAGTGGTTTTTGGTTTAAGACACATAAAAATATTTAATGAGAGAGACAGGCTGGGAGTATGGATACACCTGCCAATGCCCATGTTCAGTGGAGAAGTAATTACAGAAGCCAGACCTTCCACCTTCTGCACCCCATAATGATCCTGGGTCCATGCTCCCAGAGGGATAAAGAATAGGGAAGCTATCTGGGGAGGGGATGGGATATGGAGCTCTGGGGGTGGGCAATATGTGGAAATGTACCCATCTTATCCTATAATCTTGTCAATGTTTCCATTTTATAAATTAAAAAAATATTGCATGTTTTGATGTATTGCAATAACACTAGATTCAGCAATGCTTCCTAGCAATGTTCCCAATATATTGCTACATGGTGCTTAATCACTGCTTTGATACATAATTTTTTTCAAAATCCTTCAATGGTTCCCATTTGCCAAATGATTACATGTCAAATTAAAAGCATACATGGCAAATGTTTTTGAAGTATTACTGCTGTTGGATAGGACAGAGGGAAATTGTGAGAGGAGGGGAAGATAGAGAGGAGGAGAGAAAGACAGACACCTGCAGACCTGCTTCACCACTTGTGAGGCGACCTCTGTTCAGGTGGGGAGCCGGGGGCTCAAACCGGGATCTTTGCACTAGTCCTTATGCTTTGAAATCTTTGCGCTTAATCTGGTCCGCTACCGCCCAGGCCCCTCATACTTCCTTTCTGACCCATTTGAGAGTTCACTCCCATTTGAAGTTTACCTCCTCATCAACAGAAAAGGAACAATCATGCCCAGCTAAAAATATTATCAAGAGCTAATAAAAATGCAGCACCAACACTCAAGTGTCACACCATCCTATCATAAAAATGCCATGTGTGAACACATACCAGTGATACTACCTAGTATTAGCATCAATCAAAAGCACTTCTTCCAGGAGAATTTCAGACGCCACAGCAGCTTGTAGTCAAGATACTTTTGAAGTGGAGTCCACCCTAGCAAGCCTTAAAACAAATCTCCTCTATAGGACATCTGTGCTTACATCTCACTCAATAATCTCTTCCTGTTCCTGTCTGAACCATGGAAGTCTAGTTATGAACCTTTTCAAATTGCTCCCTAGCTTTTTAACACCATTTCCACCCAAAACATGGGCACCTTTTATTTGCACAGTACTTCTCAGTTTACAGAACACCTTTACACCTACTGTCTTATATGATCTTTGCACATATGCAAAGAAAAGCAAGACAAAAGTGTTATTATTTAATAAGCTGCCCCCAAGTGTTAGAAGCTGTAACGTCAGAACAAAATTTCTACAGTGACGCAGTTCTTTCTTTCAAGATTCTCTTGTTGCAACTCCATGACTGTCTTCAATTTTATACTCATTACTTAAAACAATAATTTGAAAGCTTTGGAGGAAAAAAAAGCATCTCACTTTTCTCTACCCCAAATTTGAGTGGAATGAGTTGAGGACAGACTTGTATCTTCAATTGCTAAATCATATTTATACATTTTTTTTTGTCTCCAGGGTTATTGCTGGGTGCCTGCTCTACAAATCCACTGCTCCTGGAGGCCATTTTTTCCCTTTTGTTGCCCTTGTTGTGGTTACTATTATTGTTGTTATTGCTGTCGTCATTGTTGGATAGGACAGAGAGAAATGGAGAGAGGAGGGGAAGACAGTGGGAGAGAAAGATAGACACACCTGCAGACCTGCTTCACTACTCGTGAGGTTATCCCCCTGCAGGTGGGAAGCTGGGGGATTGAACCAGGATCCTTAAGCCGGTCCTTGCACTATGCGCCATGTGTACTTAACCCACTGCGCTCGCTCCTGCCCCCCCCCCACATTTATACATTTCTGTATAGCCTGTAGAACAGTTTCACATCCACCATATCAGGCAGTAATTTCCCACCCTTACAGGATCAAGACAGAAGGTCAAAATCATGGCTTACGGGAGTCGGGCAGTAGCACAGCGGGTTAAGTGCATGTGGCGCAAAGCAAACGGACCGGCGTGAGGATCCGGGTTTGAGCCCCCGGCTCCCCACCAGCAGGGGAGTCAGTTCACAGGCGGTGAAGTAGGTCTGCAGGTGTCTATCTTTCTCTTCCCCTCCTCTCTCCATATTTCTGTCCTATCCAAGAATGCCGACATCAATAAGAACAATAATAACTACAACAATAAAACCAGGGCAACAAAAGGGAATAAATATATATTTTTTAAATCATGGCTTACTTATTCAGTTTTCATTGTTTTGAGACTAATACAATTTTTGGCCTAGAAGATAATGGACCAGCAGTCCCAGTGGTGTTGCTGCGACTAAAGCATTAGACATACAAATGAGGCCCAGAGTTTTATCCCCATCAACTCTTAAGCTATAGAGAGTCTCTGATTCTCTCCTGTGAACATACATGCTCTCTCTCACTAATGAATGAATAAATACATTCTCTAAATGGTACTGAATTAATACTTGCTCAATTAAATGTGAAGGAAGAGGGGTGAATAATGGGAAGAATCACAGGGAAAAGGGAGAATCATAGGACTCAAATCAAGGGAAGATTAGCATCCATGGAGAAAAAGAAGGCTATTTCCATTTTCCTCGTGCAGAAACTTCACTAATTTACGTGACTACTCAATGCTCAGACATATCCCTTGGGCTGAGCACTAAATTACAGGTCTCACAAAGAGTGGACTTATTAAACATTAGAGTTAGAGGTTTTCATTTGACTATCTAAAAAAAAAGGCATACTTTTAAGAATCCAAAACTTTTAGTCAAGTAAGGAAATAAAATAATCTTTGCATAAGATCAGCATGGTAGAAATCTTTCATTCTCACAAAAGAGGAACGTTTCAGTGTTTCTATAAATGAATGTTTTTTTTTTTTTTTGGAAGGGGCTATGGAAATGTTAAATCTTTTATGACAATGAGTGGCAAATCTGCACTTAAAAGAGTAGAAGAAATGAGGAATAATGCTTCTCATAACATCTGATTGGCTTGAGTCTCCTGCAAGTTGCAGACTATTTCTAAATATATCTGCTGCAAGTATTTCAAACTGAAAACAGGACAAATAGTGGGCTTCTTTTGGGAACAGTTTGAGTGAAAAATAAATAAATGCAGTCAAAGTCAACCACAAACCCAAGTCAATTCCGTAGAAAGCTGAAAAACAGAAACTCAGAAAAATAAAATCAGTTATACCAACTGAATGTCATCACTGGCTTTTTATTTTTACTTTTTTCTTCTCCCCCACCAATAAGTTCATAGGGACTATGTACCTATGTGATCACTCCACTATGTCCAGTGGCCTTCCCCCACCCTTGTTGCCCTTTTTTTTAAAAAAAATTATCTTTATTTATTTATTGGATAGAGGCAGTCAGAAATTGAGAGGGAAGGGGGTGATAGGGAGAGAGACAGAGAAACACATGAAGCCAATTTTCCACTTACAAAGCTTTCCCTCTGAAGGTGGGGCTGGGGGCTCCAGCCTGGGACCCTGTGCACTGTAATATGTGCGCTCCACAGGGTGTGCCACCACCTGGCCCCGCCCTTGTTGTTTTTTATTGTTACTGTAGTTGGTGTTGTTGTTATTGATGTCATCATCGTTAGATAGGACAGAGAGAAATGGAGAGAGGAGGTGAAGACAGAGAGGGGGAGAGAAAGACAGACACCTGCAAACCTGCTTCACCGCCTGTGAAGCGACTCCCCTGCAGGTGGGGAGTCGGGGGCTCGAACCGGGACCCTTACATGGGTCCTTACTCTTTGCGCCACCTGCGCTTAACCCGCTGCGCTACCACCCGACTTCCTTTTTAAGTTTTTTTTAAAATTATTCCTTTTTCATTCATTCTTTTTCTTTTAGATACAGACAGAAATGGAGGGGGGTGGAGAGGAGTGGGAAAGATAGCCACTGCTCCACTATTCATGGAGTTTCTGCCTGCTGGTAAACATCAAAGGCCTAAACTCACATCTTCACATATGGTAATGTGTTTGCTGTGCCAGCAGTATCCCCTCCCAGCAAAAACACCACTTATTTAATGGCATTTTATTTCAATTATATATATACAAACTTGGTCTTTTCAACTCAAAATGGGAGCTGACTGAAAATATATCTTCACCCCCAAGTCCTTTTGAAAGTAACATATGAAAAATAATGTAAATACAAGTAGCACTGG
This sequence comes from Erinaceus europaeus, assembly GCF_950295315.1. NCBI lineage: Eukaryota > Metazoa > Chordata > Mammalia > Eulipotyphla > Erinaceidae > Erinaceus > Erinaceus europaeus. The sequence continues at coordinate 39,751,859 of NC_080182.1, read as the reverse complement.
AAATCTGAAATAGCTATGTGATTTCTGGAAGCTAGAAAACAGATATGAATAGATTGACATAAACATTCAACCTAGTCAGATCTATCTCAGCCAGAGACCTTACATAACCCTAAACTGAAATGCATCCTTTGAGAAAGGGGTGGGTCAGTCAGGATCTATTGGGTTGTTGGGAACACCATGATGTGATTTTTTTTCATAAAAAATACATCACGACTGGGAGTTAGGCAGTAGCGCAGCGGGTTAAGCACACGTGGCGCAAAGAGCAAGGACCAGCATAAGGATCCCGGTTCAAGCCCCCGGCTCCCCACCTGCAGGGGAGTGGCTTCACAGGCGGTGAAGCAGGTCTGCAGGTGTCTGTCTTTCTCTCCCCCTCTCTGTCTTCCCCTCCTCTCTGCACTAATCTCTGTCCTATCCAATGACAATGACAACAATAATAACTACAACAATAAAAAAACAAGGACAACAAAAGGGAATAAATAAATATAAAAAAAAATACATCATGACTTTCCAACAAACTAATATTCATTTTACCACCTATAAAAAACAAAGTGTAGTAAGCACATTATATTTAAAAAAGATATTCTGGGGAGTCGGGCGATAGCACTGTGGGTTAAGCGCACATGGTGCGAAGCGCAAGGACTGGCTTAAGGATCCCAGTTGGAGCCCCCGGCTCCCCACCTGCAGGGGAGTCGCTTCACAGGCGGTGAAGCAGGTCTGCAGGTGTCCGTCTTTCTCTCCCCCTCTCTGTCTTCCCCTCCTCTCTCCATTTCTCTCTGTCCTATCCAACAACAATGACATCAATAAAAACTACAGCAATAAAGCAACAAGGGCAACAAAAAGGAACAAATAAATAAATAAATAAATATTAAAATATACATATATATATATTCTGATATTGAAGACTGTGGCAGTGGTCACAAGTACACACGGTACTGAGACAAAACGCTACTTCTTTCCTTGGACACACACAAAAATAAAATGGATGGAGATCCCTTACCTGTCCATTTTCTCTTCTGAATAAAAACTAGTGAAAAAATATTCCTTTCTCTTGTAATTTTATTAGTGATTTAATACTAATTTTCAAAATTATAAGATAATGAGGGTACATCTCCTCCCTGCTCCCATCACCAGAGTTCTGTGTCCCCATTCCCTTCGCAGGAAGCTACAGCAGTTCTCCCAAGGCTTCAGATAAGGGCTATTATTTCTACAACTATCTGCTTATATTTGTATATATTTGCTCTTTTTTTTCCTGTGATCCCACCTTTTCTTCCTTCCCAAGTCACAATGATACCTCTTGTTACACCCGAATGTCCCTACCTTTTTGCTCTCCTCTCTCTACATCCTGGTGGAGTTGGAGTTCAGAGCCCACTGTTCATCCTCCCCTATTGTTTCTCCCCTTCAGGGAGTATGGCCCCAAATTCTTTACAGGGAGCAGAAGGTGGAAGTTCTGGCTTCTGTCAATGCTTCTCCACTGGACATGAACATTGGCAGGTTGATCTATACCCCCAGCCTGGGAAAACTCCTTTCCTGCCCATAATATGTGTATTACTTACAAGAGCAGTGAGGGTGCATTCCTCTGATATCTCCCTTCTCTGTCTCTCTCCACTCTGGTGTTCTCCAACTTTATTTATTTATTTTTTAAATTTTTTTTTATTAAAGAAAGGGTTAATTAACAAAACCATAGGGTAGGAGGGGTACAACTCCACACAATTCCCACCGCCCAATCTCCATATCCCACCCCCTCCCCCGATAGCTTTCCCATTCTCTATCCCTCTGGGAGCATGGACCCAGGGTCATTGAGGGTTGCAGAAGGTAGAAGGTCTGGCTTCTGTAATTGCTTCCTCGCTGAACATGGGCGTTGACTGGTCAGTCCATACTCCCAGTCTGCCTCTCTCTTTCCCTAGTAGGGTGGGTCTCTGGGGAAGCTGAGCTCCAGGACACATTGGTGGTGTCTTCAATCCAGGGAAGTCTGGCCGGCATCCTGATGACACCTGGAACCTGGTGACTGAAAAGAGAGTTAACATACAAAGCCAAACAAATTGTTGAGCAATCATGGACCCAAAGCTTGGAAAAGTGGAGAGGAAGTATTAGGGAGGTACTCACTGCAAACTCTAGTATACTTCTGCTTTCTTACTTTGGTGCCATACTCCAAACTCAGTCAATTTCTGCTTTGCGTTTCTACTTCTTTTTTTTTTTTTTTTACATGCATAACATTCCCCAGATTCCCATTTAGCAATACAACCCCACTATTTCATTCATCATTTTTCATGGACCTGTATTCTCCCCACCCACCCACCCACCCCAGAGTCTTTTACTTTGGTGTAATACTCCAATTCCATTTCAGGTTCGACTTGTGTTTTCTTTTCTAATCTTGTTTTTGCCAACTTTATTTAAATAAGAAAAACACTGGATCCAGAGTCTGCACAGCAGTATCACACCCAAGCAAGGCCTTGAGTTCACTCACTAGTGTTGCATTAAAATAAAATCTTCATCCACAATATTCCAGCCTTTAGGTTCATGATTAGTCAACAACTTGCTCTGCTTTATACCTTAACTCTTTTTCAGCCACCAGGTTCTAGATGCTACCATGATGCCAACCAGACTTTCCTGGACAGACAACCCCACCAGTGTGTCCTGGATCCCCACTTCTCCAGAACCCTGCCACACTAGGGAAAGATAGAGACAGGCTGGGAGTATGGATCCACCTGTCAACGCCCATGTTCAGCAGGGAAGCAATTACAGAAGCCAGACCTCCCACCTTCTGCATCCCATAATGACCCTGGGTCCATGCTCCCAGAGGGACAGAGAATAGGGAAGCTGTCAGGGGAGGGGGTGGGATATGGAGTTCTGGTGGTGGGAATTATGCCAAGTTGCACCCCTCTTATCCTATGGTCTTGCAGTGTTTTTTATAAATAGTTTATAAATTATTTATAAATAGTTATTTTATTTATTATAATATTCAATACAATATTATAATTATCTATTATAAATATTATATTTGTTTTATTTATTATAGTTATTTATAAACATTTATTTTATAAATTATTTATAAATATTTTATAAATAAAAACTTATATCTGTGTTTTAGCTAAAGAGCAAACAGATTTTTCACCCTAAAATTGTTTGTTATAAAAAATTAATTTAAATTTTATTTCTATAAAGAAAATGTCATGTCAATAAAGAAACAGGTATTCTTAATTTATAATTTAGAGTAGTACATAACTGCAGAGCAATTTTCCTTAGACCTTCAAAAATCATCAGATGTTCTAAAATAGAAGTTAACAAGCAAATCTCTTATACCCAACCTAGCCCACCACCTATTCTTGTAAATTAGATCGTATAGGACACAGTCACACTCATTCTTTTGCATATTGTCTCATATTGTTTTTGTAACTGAGCAGGAAAGGAAGAAGAAACTGATAGGGAAAGACTGCATCTAGCTGAGCTGTGGGTAGAATAGAAATGTATATTTGCATAGACACAAAAATAGCAGAGACCTGGGCTGTATACCCTGGCTGAATAACAAAGAAACATCTGGCTTGTCACCATATGACTTCACAGACTGACTTGAATGCTCAGCTGGATCCACGGACCTATATAATGAGAGAGGGAATGAAGGTCTTGTCAAAAAAACTAGATCTGGACACTGCCTCCAACCTCTGCCAAGTACCGGGGCCTTGCTTGGTTTGATATTTGACTTAAATTAATAAATCTGTCTTTTAGCATAATGATATGCTAATCTTTAGACAATGGTTTCCAGACAAACTAAGGTACATAAAATAATTTTTTTTATTTGAGGGTAGTACTTCATTTTCATATTGCAATTGGTGAGCTGCATAGTTTTGATGGAGACCTTATAGGACACAAGACCTAAAATATTTTTGTCGGACCTTTTACAGAAATATTGATTCCTGCTCTAGTATATATTTCTAACCACTCAACAAGGAGCCAAAGACCATAACTGTACCCGTGTTAAGGTCAACACCATACTTCAAAACAATAGACAGACAGACAGACAGATAGATAGATAGATAAAACATAAATAGAAAAAAAAAGTTGTGTAATGGTATTTGGTCATAATGTAGCAATTCAGATTAAAAAGTATTTCTGATTTTATTATACTACTCATAAAAATACATATTTAAAATCTGGCTAATCCTCCATAGGTCCCATAAATATGTTTGATGACCAATATATGTTCATAGCAGAGTAAAATACAATAATGGAACTCCCAGAAGGCCTGGCCATGGAATAAGAGTAGACTGACTCTCCCCCAAAACAAGAAAGCTCAACAACTATCAAACTCAACAAACTGCATCAAACTACAGCGGAGACATTCATAGAAGCTCTCCAGCCTCGGGTCTCAACTAAACCGATGTTAACCATGCCATCATGCCAAGTCATGCTGCTACTACCTTTGTGCTACAGACCGCCCAGAGATGCCAAGCCTGGGGTATCAGCATCTCAACTCCTTTAACAGTGAGGTGGTACCTAACACATGGGGCTGCCTAATTCCATTTCAGATGACAGATTTTCTAAGAAAACCACAGTTCCTAGGTATAGGTTACTGTGTACACGTGTTCACGTCTCTGTAAGTCAGAAGCATTCGTCTACCGCAAAGTAAAATTGGCCAATAGTCCTCCCTGACTTAACATAGACCAAATAAGCTTGACAGTCTAGTAGAAAGGCCCAAAGAATGCAATATAAATTCTCCAATCAAGTATTTATTACTTAGACTCAGACATTTTCCATTCCTATCATCTACTTCACTGCCCTCACTCACTTTAGCTATTAAACTGACAATACAAAAGAAAATAAGATTGATTAATCCATTAGTTGTTTCTGGTAGGGCATCAACATTATTGCCATCACTTGCCAATCTCTAGAAGAAACACCATATACAACTGGCCAAGAGATATATACTGGCATATAAATGATTGTTGTCCCTATGACAACCTTGATTAGAAACATTAAACAAGTAAATGTAAAAAAAAAAAAAAGGCTCCAGGTTAACTTAGACCACAATTAAACCTCCCTAACTAGAGTCCAGACTGTAGACCTAATAGTCAGTAAACCTGGATACAACCATTGACATTCAAGACTTTAACAACTAGGAGAAAAATGTGAGTTTGTCAAACATAGAGGGGACAACAAAAACTGAAAATGAGCAAGAAATTGGGTCACTTAATGATGGTCATTTTGATCAATATCAGGCCACCTCATCAAGTGGGGATATAATCAGTGAATCTTTCTATTCCCCCATAGACACTATGGGCTTAGATCTCTAAAAAGATCCCTCTTTGTACCATCAATGGTCACTTCCATTAGAAATGTCATTATAAGTCCTTTTGTGGGCTTCTCCAGGATGTTCCCTTCACTAAAAACTAGTAGTGGTAAGGACTGCACCACTCTCTAAAGTAGCAGGCAGGGTCATCCAACTCTGCCACTCAAAGAAGTAAGGAGTGGGAGTCGGGTGGTATCACAGCAGGTAAAGTGCAGTTGGCGCAAAGCGCAAGGATTGGTGTAAGGATCTTGGTTCGAGCCCCCGGCTCCTCACCTGCAAGGGAGTCTCTTCACAGGCAGTGAAGCAGGTCTGCAGGTGTCTGTCTTTCTCTCCCCCTCTCTGTCTTCCCCTCCTCTCTCCATTTCTCTCTGTCCTATCCAACAATGACAACATCAATAACTACAACAACAATGAAAAACAACAAGGGCAACAAAAGGGAAAATAAATAAATAAATAATATATTTTTAAAAAGGTACAGCCTAGAATGTTATCAGCTGTAACCATGAGCTGCAAGTTCAGACTGGCAGATACTTAGAGGTTTTACAGGCTCCTGTATTAAATGTGAATACACATGGGCCCCACGTAAGATCAACCTGGTTAACAGTTAATTACATTTACATATATTTTTCAAGTTTAGGAGTTAACCTATGCCTTAGTGTGTCTTTCAAGTTCTAGTCTCAACTCTGACGCCATCCTCCCAGAAAATATTTCTAGTCCACCTTCATGTTAGCTATCAAGCTCAAGCAAAGATTACTAAAGTCATAGCTACCTGGGGACATAGGTAAAACAGACCCATACCTTTTCCCACTCCATTCTCTAGTCTCTATTCTTATCTGCAGTATCCCTACACTTTGGTTCCTATTTGTTAAAACATTTTGTCCTGCTTAATATCTTATTGTCTTTCAGCCACCAGGTTGCAGAAGTTACTATGATTCCTAACCTCCCTGACCAGATGACCTTGACAATATGTCCCAGAAACTCCCTTTTCCAGAACCCTACTCTACTAGGCTGAGGATTTGGATTGACCTGCCAGCATTCACGTCCAGCAAAGAAGCAATTAAAGAAGCCATAACTCCTTCTTTCTGCACCTCGAAAAGAATTTTGGTCCATACCTTCAGAGGGGGGAAATTATAAGGAAAAATGGCCAGATGGCTCTGGACTCTACTAGGACTGGAAACATCTGTCACCACGAATCATTGTTTTGATACTGGAAAATATCAGAGGAAGTCAAGTTTGGTCTCATGTATCAGAGAGAGAGAAGAGGAAAAAGGAGTGGCACAGGGAAGTAGTCGTATGTGTAGGTGTGGTTTAGTATGGAAGTTAAGGCAGGAACATTGAAAAATGGGCAAAAAATATATACAGATATGGGTAAAGATAAAAAAAGAGACAGATAGACAGACATAGATAGATAGACAGACATAGATAGATAGACAGACATAGATATAGACAGACATAGATAGATAGATAGATAGACATAGATAGATAGATGATAGATAGATAGATGATAGATAGACATAGATAGATAGACAGACATAGATAGATAAATGATAGATAGATAGATGACAGATAGATGATAGATAGACAGACATATATAGATAGATATATAGATAGATAGACATAGATAGATAGACAGACATAGATAGACAGACATAGATAGGTAGATAGACATAGATAGATAGATAGATGATAGATAGATAGATGATAGATAGATAGACATAGATAGATGATAGACAGATAGACATAGATAGATAGATAGATAGATAGATAGATAGATAGACTTAGATAGACAGACATAGATAGACAGACATAGACAGACATAGATAGATAGACATAGATAGACAGACAGACATAGATAGATAGACAGACATAGATAGATAGACAGACATAGATAGATAGATAGATAGATAGATAGATAGATAGATAGATAGATAGATAGACAGATATAAAGACAACCCATATCTGTGACCTTGGAAGAATTAGTGCAGTTTCTACTGGAGGGGATGGATAGACAGAACTCTGATGGTGGAATTGGTTAGAATTATACCACTATTACCTTATAATTTTGTAAATCATTATTAAATCACTAATAGAATTTTTTAAAGAAACCAACAGAAATAAAAAATGAAAAGAGAGATTTGGGACAAAAAAATAAACTAAAATATATATTACACACATATACATAAAATATATCATTTTACACATGTCAAATTAAGTAGTAATATGTTTATTTTGTCATTGGGTGAAGGTGAATTAAACTTGTCTCAAATATTATCTATAGAAGAATTTTAAAATATTATTTACTAAGAAGAATATATCTTCAATTCAAGAATTATAAGGAAGCTGTATCTCTTAAACATTTGCTAACAACTGGTTTCTAAGTTTTGTAGGTATTGTGAGTCTATGGACTATGGACAGAGGAATGTTCCAAATGTTTCAAACTTCACAAGGTTTTGCAAAAGTAATTCTGAAAGAGAATCACTTGAGGATGAAGCATCTTTACTTTCAGGAGGGTTGATTTTATGAGCAAAATGAGTGATAAACAAGGGAGATATAATCTGATATATAGTCACTCAGCAGATCATGGTTTTCTCAGCTCTGTATAAGGATTTGTTGGGTTTTCTTTTGAAAGATATTTATTTATTTATTCCCTTTTTGTTTTATTGTTGTAGTTATTGATGTCGTTGTTGTTGGCTAGGACAGAGAGAAATAGAGAGAGGAGGGGAAGACAGAGAGGGGGAGAGAAAGATAGGCACCTGCAGACCTGCTTTACCTCCTGTGAAGCGACTCCCCTGCAGGTGGGGAGCCAGGAGCTTGAACCCGGATCCTTACACCCATCCTTGTGCTTTGCACCACATGCACTTAAGCCTCTGTGCTACCGCCCGACTCCCAAGGATTTATTGTTTTATTGCAATAATCACATGCTTGAAAAAAAAGTATGAGTTTTGGAGGTTCTCCCCATGGATTTGAAATTGGATATAACAGTAGTAAATCACTTTTAGTGTTTTCATGTTATAGTAGCAGAACCGACTGGCAGACCGTGAGGACATAAATCCAAAAGTATGTATTATGTGGTATAGTACAGAAAACAAAAATCTCCCAATCCCTTTTTAAGACTCTATCAAAATCCAGAATAAGCAAAACAGCTTTCTAGATGTCTCCAACAAAAATACTGGACATTGTCTCCCTTGGCCTCTACCATTCACTTCTCTGTGTAAATTCACTTCAATACTACTTTTGTCCATTTAATTTGGATGATCACTGATTTCTTCTTTATGTCTTGTAACATTTGCACAGTCTCCTTTTAAATGAAAATATCAGTTTTACCACATGGATATTTGGTATTATGTGCATGAGAGTTATGGCTTTTCTTGGTTTGAAGCATTTATTCTTTGACCTAACTAAAGAACAAATCAAAGAATATTAATTTTTCTCCTTACCACCCCTACTTAAATTATGTGAGAATAGAGCATAAAAGTGACCTGTTTATGCTCTATCCTTTCAATATAGTAACAAAAGACATGGACCAGAAAATGTGTCCTTAAGCGATCCAGTAATTTGTGAAATAACAGGTGTTTATACAAGGTTTCCTTCTGGAGAGACTTTTGAAAATGAAGCAAAAGGCATAGTCAAGTGCAAAGGACACTCACTTCAAAGCCAGTAAAAAGTAAGTTGCAAAAACTTTTTTTCTTTTTTTAGAGAGGCACACTATGCATAAAATTAATTGAAGAAAGCACCCCAGTGAATTGTGTCAATGCAGCAATGTCTCCGAGACAATGAAAGAAGGTTACACAAAAGAGTTACCTATCCCAGCAGGTTTTATGCTGATGAATCTAGTTCCATTAAGAACATCTGACTTCTGGATTTGTTACCGTTCTTTCTAAAGCATGATAAGGAGTAAAATAAAAGTTTGGTTGTTTTATTTTGTTTTTCACAAAACCCCAAAACATAAATCCTGTCAACTGAAATTCATCCAACTACTATGAAGATAGCATTTGCAATTGGTCAAACATTAACTTCTATCCAAAGAAGAGAAAATTATAGGAATATGTGTGCAAGGGGTTAACACAGACTCAGAATACGAATCATGACAAAACTTCAAAAAAGTATTAGGCATTGGATATATGTGTATGTATTTAATGCAGAGAGTAAATATAAAATACTTACTTTACAGTAACCAGTAATTAAAATTCATGAGTTTTAATAAGTCTAATTTTTTTTCATAAGATTCAAATCTCCATTATAGGAAAAAGAGTCAATGAATCACAGAAAACCAAATATGCTAGCTACCACACTACCAGCAACTGTGATCATGATCCTCTGTTAAATTATCTTCTCAGCAATACTTTCTTCCAAACTTAGATCATCTAAAAGACATAGTACACATGAAAACAGAGTCACTTAAAATTATACACTTACTTAAAGGAGAAAAACATTTGTAAATATTGTATCTGGAAATGGACCCATCAATATCCAGACCATAAATCATAATTAAATGAATAAGAATAATAATCACACATGAACTCACCATGATTTATGTCACTTAATGCTACTTATAAATAATTCTGTCTTAGATACTGACAGGATCATTTGATTTTGATCTACCTGGTCTAAGATGGTAGGTAATATAGTATTTGAAAATAATGCTAATTTTAGAAACACTTTAACAATTTAAGCCTCGTGTCAGAATTCAGTTTACAAATTTGAAACATTAAGTGTTTAGATTAAAGGTATATAATTAGAACTGAAATACCTTATACAAAGTCATATTCCTGTGAAAATAATAGTTGTATATAAGAAAATTTCATCAAGTAAATTAATTGTAAAAATATTTTTGTATATTTTTGTGCATTTTCCATTTCATGATCATAAAGCATTCTTTAATACCTTAGTTTTAAGCTATTTACTTTTGTATTATTTGGCATCTCATTTTTAAATCATTTATTTTTGTATCCAAATTACTAGTTTACCCAGAATTTAATAGTTCAACCTTTCTCAATTCCCTGTGTACAGTTAACTTTACCTTACCTTGGGTTTTTATAAATACCCATTTGTTACTTGGCTCTGTAATCTGACTCACTGGTCATCTTTCATTAACTGCACATTAGCTAGCTATCTAATTATCATAACTTAATGAGTAAAAAGTTCTTATGGTAAAGAATGTCTCTACACCTAATTATTCTTCAACATGATCTTAAGTATGCTTTTTATTCTAGTGACTGTGCATTGCTCAGGACATGGGCAATTTACTATGTAGACAATGATATCATCTATAAGTAAGGATTTGTTCTTTTATAATTTGTGCATCTCATTTTTCTTATTATTATTACATTACATTGGCCAAAACTTCCAGCACAACATTTAATGAGGAGGTAATAGCTGGATTGTTGACTAGCTCCAAATCTTAATGGGGATGCTTTCTAAGACCACACTGCTAAGTGCATTAACCAGCTTTTAGACATAGAACGTTAATCAGGTTCAGAAAGATCTACTGTTATTTTGTTAGAGTGTTTCATTGAAAACTTTTTAAAATGTTTCTTCGTAAGATTAGTCATTAATGTAACATTGAGTCCTCACAGAAATAGAATGTTCCAAAAACTTAGGAGCTCGATGTAGCCTTTCTTTATTCCTAGTTATATAAGCAGATCTACGCAGGCTCAGCTGAGACCCCTTTCTCCATTTCCTCGTTCATTTTGCTGGAGAACAGCCCACACGATGGTATCAGGGCTCTGCACAACAAGGCAGGGTAGTACTCAGGGCATATTTCTTTCTTTTTGCCTCTTCTCTCATGATATTTGCTCCATAGCCCAAAGTAAACCACATTGCCAAACTTGGATCAACGGTGGGGAGAAAAAGAAAAGACTTCCCTTCTTGATGGAAAAGCAGCAAAGAACGGCTGTCCTTCTTTGCAAACCACAGTCTCGTTTACTATTATAAGATAGCATATTACATGAAAAGTTTTTCTGTTAAAAAAAAAAAGAAAGAAAAGAAAAATATGGAGAGAGAGAGAGAGAGAGAGAGGGAGAGAGAGAGAGAAGGAGGAGAAGGAGAGGGAGAGGGAGAGGAAGGGGAAGGAGGAGGAGGAGGAGGAGGAGGAGAAGGAGAAGGAGAAGGAGAAGGAGAAGGAGAAGGAGAAGAGGGAGAGGGAGAGGGAGAGGGAGAGGGAGAGGGAGAGGGAGAGGGAGAGGGAGAGGGAGAGGGAGAGGGAGAGGAAGAGGAAGAGGAAGGAAGAAGGAGAAGGAGAAGGAGAAGGAGAAGGAGAAGGAGAAGGAGAAGAAGAAGAAGAAGAAGAAGAAGAAGAAGAAGAAGAAGAAGAAGAAGAAGAAGAAGAGATTTAGATATATAGTTAAACCACATCTATGACCATAGCAGAACTACTGCAGTTCCCAGTGGAGGGAACGGGGACACAGACTCTGGTGGTGGGAATGGTGTAGAATTATACCCCTGTTATCTTATAATTCTGTAAAGCACAAAAAATTAAAGAAAAATTGTTTATTTACCCATTTATTTTTACTTGTCTTTTTTGTTTATGAAAGAAAAAGAACAGATTACTACTCCACTGTGGCATACAGTGTTTCTGGGCATCAAGCCTAGACCCCAAGGCATACAAGTCCTGTGTTCTGTCATGCTGATTTAGCTGCCCAGTTCTGTTACAGATAATAGCCAGTACTTCTCCACGCTGTATAGACTTAACATCACTGCTATGTTCCCATCATCATTCAACTACCTTAAAAAAAATTCTACTTCTATTTTATTCCTTTTCCATTAACCAGCACCTTTTTTTTTTCTCTGTGATCACTCCAGGAAATTATATATGGCAATCACTTATCAGAAGCACTACATGGAATATATATTTTAGACATGCTGCAACTGTCTAAAAGGAAACTTCCCCAGAATATTTTGCAGAGTACGTCCCTGTAGCCTGCTAAATAGCGACTCAGGGGAAGGGGTACACACGACAAAGAGAGAAAACTCAAATAGAAGAAATAAATACACATTTTTTTTGTACTGACTTGCTTTATAAGTACTATGGAGACATTTAAAGCAATGATAGCAGCAACCAATGGCACAGCTACATACAAGATACTGGGTACTATACAGCAAACTTTGTAAAGGACTTTTCAAAGTTAACCCAATTACCAAATAATGTGATGATAACATTAACTATCCATTGTCTTTTTGAACCCTAAGACAGCAGGAACCTCACATCTCCACCATAGAGCCTATATTTCCCCCAGTCCTGGAACCTTAAGATAGGGACCACTTTCCCGCATGCCTCTCCCAAACCATATCAAATAATATTGCATCTGCTGATCGCAACCTAATCAACGCAACGATTGCCACCTCAACATGCTTCAGGTCAGACTGTGTCCAGAGACTTCATGTGTGGAATGACAACCCTTCAGCTTCATTACTCGGGTGAGACCTTTCCTTTCATAGTATTCTCTAATTCCATCCCAGGTGGTTCACTTTCTAACAAAGTCCCAAAACCTAGATATAGACCAGGTTCTGTGAGAGAATATGATCACATGTATCCATAAGCTAGTGCAAAATATATACCTGAAAGCAGAAGTACACTAGAATTTGCAGTGAGTATCCCCCTAACACTTCCTCTCCACTATTCCAAGCTTTGGGTCCATGATTGCTCAACAATTTGTTTGGCTTTGTATGTTAACTCTCTTTTCAGCCACCAGGTTCCAGATGTCATCAGGATGCCGGCCAGGCTTCCCTGGACTGAAGACCCCACCAATGCGTCCTGGAGCTCTGCTTCCCCAGAGACACACCCTACTAGGGAAAGAGAGAGGCAGACTGGGAGTATGGACTGACCAGTCAACGCCCATGTTCAGCGGGGAAGCAATTACAGAAGCCAGACCTTCCACCTTCTGCAACCCACAATGACCCTGGGTCCATGCTCCCAGAGGGATAGAGAATGGGAAAGCTATCAGGGAAGGGGGTGGGATATGGAGATTGGGTGGTGGGAATTGTGTGGAGTTGTACCCCTCCTACTCTATGGTTTTGTTAGTTTATCCTTTCTTAAATTAAAAAAATAAAAGGAAAAAAAGAAAATATAATAAAAAATAAATAAATAAATAAATAAAGCAATGATAGCAATTTTGAATGACTCAAGTCAGGTTGTGAAGACATAGAAAACTGCCTGAAATGAAACTACTTTTAAAGGGGCCAAAGTTAATAAAACTGGTAGCTGCTCATTCTTGTATAAACACTGAAAATTGCTAATTTAAAAAATGTGCAATATTCCTAAAGCCAAAGCTAATCTCCCATTTTTGACAGCCTCCTGCTTACCTGGTGATGAATATCAGACAGCTCACTAGAGACTTTCATAATTATTTCAATAAGAAGTTTGGCTTTGTGAATACCTTGTAATATACCCTTTAAAATACCTTTGACTCTGATTGGATAAAGCCCACTTTGGTCTGGTGGGCTAATGTACATCATGTCTACCCTCTACCAGGAGGTAGATGATAGGAATAGTTTCAGTCTATATTCAGATCTGATTTAACATTTGTTAATCAACATTCTCAAATGGAATGACTGACTCTGCAGCAGAATACAATTTTGACATTTAAGCATTTCCAAGGTTCAATCACAGAGCTTGTACAAATTTTAATATTTTTCTCTGCAAAAATGGAAATAAAGTACGAATTTCCTCTCATTCTAGCTCAACATAAAAGCATCAGAAAACCAACTCCTCTTCTGTATTTTATTAAGTGTCTTCAGTAGAAGGTATATTCCAAGAAATCTCTCTTCTTTCCACTCCTGAGGTCTACTGCAAAGCTTCCAATTCTACATGTATTAGTCTTTTAGTCTGCTCTACAATGACTAGAGTTGACAACATAGTCACATTAATATGGAGGCAAACATGTCCTCTTTCTGTAAGATTTTTCACACTGCTCACAAGCATTAATATCCTTCCCTCCCCAAGATTTATTAAATGGTAACATCTTATAATTGTACTTCTGTGGGAATAACAAAAAGAATGATTTTATGGGGTTTTTTGTTATCACTATCTAACTAGATGAAATTCACTGCAAAATTTGAATTTCTTCAGAAACTTAATTTTTAGTCTTTCCCGTGAACTTTAATCATGAGATTCTCATCAAATCTTCCACAATACCTAAGCTATAACAAACCTTTCTGCTTTTAAATAAAAAGCATGAGGAGTCAGTCAGTAGCACAGTGGTTAAGTGCATGTGGTGCAAAGCCCAAGGACCATCGTGAGGATCCCGGTTCGAGCCCCCGCAACCCACATGCAGGGGAGTCGCTTCACAGGCAGTGAAGCAAGTCTGCAGGTGTATGTCTTTCTCTCCCCCTCTCTGTCTTCCCCTCCTCTCTCCATTTCTCTCTGTCCTATCCAACAAAGACGACAACAATAATACCTGCAATAAAGCAAGGGCAACAAAAGGGAATTAAGAAATAAGTTTTAAATAAATAAATAAAAAGCATGGCAGTGCATGTAGTGTGATAATGAACAGTTTCATTCAAGTAAACCAGCTTTACCTCAATGAAACATAAATAATAATAATAAATAAAACATATGCCTAAAGCCAAATATTTCATTTTGTAAACTATGTTTCATTGTGGTGGTAAAAAAAAAAAAAAAAAAAAACCATAGCAAAAAAGCAAAAACAAAGCTGAGTTTAGGAAGTTTGAGGTCATGTACACTTAATTATCTATTAAATAAAAGTACAGCATTCTAAGTTTTTCCTTGTAATTCTTTCGTTCACCAAATTTAGAGAAAATAACGTAGTGTAATGGCTGATAGTCTTAATCTTATTATATGGACCATAAAACTAGTATGTTCTAATGACTAACATAGATTACATTATTAGAATAGTTTGGGGGATTATACAAAATGTTTTGTTACTGTTAGCCAAAAAAAAAGTTTAATTTATATGTGGCTTCTGAATATCACCATAAATACATTCATACATGCATTTGACATAATTGTGGAACAGTGAATACTAAAGTTTCCCATTCCAATTAAACCAGAACAACATTGATTTTAGAGAGGTAAATCTTCTTACGAAATGTCCATGTATTGATTACAGAGTCTCTCAGTCAAATGACAAGTATAAATTGCTTTAAAAACATGTTCTTAGCACTTTCTTTTGCATTTACCCCAATATCTTTCCTTTAATTCCCCCCTGGAGCTCAGGTTCTTTGATATAATTAACACAATTCCTACTGGGCTTTTTTTGACTTTAGTCTCTCATTTCCTCTAATCCATCTAAATCCCATTGCTTGACAGAACTCTCAAAACTCTGATTTTACCTGTTCAATACTTTGCAATAGCTTCCCATTGTATATTTATTAAAGTCCAATCACATTTCCTTGCTTCCAGAATCAAAGCCATCATGCACAATTTATCACTCCAGCCTTCCTGGAATTTGCAGTCCAACTATAAACCCAATGCCTGATTTTTTTTTTTATTTTTTATTTAAGAAAGGATAAATTAACAAAACCATAGGGTAGGAGGGGGTACAAATCCACACAATTCCCACCACCCAATTTCCATATCCCACCCCCTCCCCTGAAAGCTTTCCCATTCTCTATCCCTCTGGGAGCATGGACCCAGGGTCACTGTGGGTTGCAGAAGGTGGAAGGTCTGGCTTCTGTAATTGCTTCCCTGCTGAACATGGGCGTTGACTGGTTGGTCCATACTCCCAGTCTGCCTCTCTCTTTCCCTAGTAGGGTGGGTCTTTGGGGAAGCGGAGCTCCAGGACACATTGGTGGGGTCTTCAGTCCAGGGAAGCCTGGCTGGCATCCTGATGACATCTGGAACCTGGTGACTGAAAAGAGAGTTAACATACAAAGCCAAACAAATTGTTGAGCAATCATGGACCCAAAGCTTGGAATAGTGGAGAGGAAGTGTTAGGGGGATACTCACTGCAAACTCTAGTGTACTTCTGCTTTCAGGTATATATTTTGCAGTAGTTTATAGATATGTGTGAACATCTGCTCTCTCTCACAGAAACTGGTGTATATCTAGGTTTTGGGACTTTGTTAGAAAGTGAACCACCTGAGATGGAATTAGAGTATACTATGAAAGGAAAGGTCTCATCCGAGTAATGAAGCTGAAGCCAATAGCACAGCTATATACAAGATACTGGGTACTGTACAGCAAACCATAAAAAAAGGACTTTTCAAAGTTAACCCAATTACCAAATAATGTGATGATAACATTAACTATTGATTGTCTTTTTGAACCCTAAGACAGCAGGAACCTCACATCTCCACTATAGAGCCTCTAATTCCCCCAGTCCTGGAACCCTTGGATAGGGCCCACTTTCCCGTATGCCTCTCCCAATCCATATCAAATAATATTGCATCTGCTGATCACAACCTAATCAATGCATCAATTGCCACCTCAACATGCTTCAGGTCAGACTGTGTCCAGAGACTTCACGTGTGGAATGACAACCCTTCAGCTTCATTACTCGGGTGAGATCTTTCCAATGCCTGATTTCTATAAATTCTGCTGGACAACCACACTCTGTATTTTGAGCACATACCTACTAAGAACAGAAACATCCCAGTGTAAATGGACCTTTCTTTTTAAATTTTTATTCATTCCATATTAGGTAAAATTTAACATTCAGATAAAGAGAAATAAAGACAGATACCTGAGCACCTCTCTGAATTATGTAACGTCAGGGCTCCAGCCAGGAGTTGCGTTCATGAACTGTTTCCCAGGCTGCTGTCCACCGTCCGTAAGTCATTAAGTCAAGTATGTATTGCTAGTCACAGGGATTACTTATTATAATTATCATAGTATTTATTTATTTACACACAGTGTGGCATTGTGTGTGTGCAGGGGGAGGGTGAATGGGTGAGAGAGAGGGAGAGGAAAGCGACATCATAACAGTGCCCCACTGGGGGCAGCACCTCCCCTTTGTGCAGTGCTTCAGTCTGGTACCCAACACTCAAACACAGATCTTGTCTCATAGAAAAATGCACACACTTCAACTTCTGAAATCAGACAAGGTCGGGCATGTTCAGGGTGCTATGGCCATAGATAAAATGTGTGCACTTTAAAGGATCATTGATCCCTTTCTTTCTTTCTTTATTTATTTACTTACTTACTTACTCTTGGATAAAGACAGAGAAATAAAGAAGGGAGAGGAAGATAGAGAAAGGAAGAGACAGAGAGACACCTGCATCCCTGCTTTACCACTCCTGAAGCTTTCCCCCCTGCAGCTGAGGACCAGGGTGTGAGCCTGGGTCTTTGGGCTTAACCAGGTGTGCCACCACCCGGACTAGGATGAACTAACTCATATTGCAACTGTTTTAAGAGGGGGAAAAAAAAAACACCAACAAGATAACTAGTTTGTCTGCTTTCCAAAAATACAGTAATAAAAAGTCATCAAGCACAAAATATAACCCAAATCAATGCATTCCTCCCCAGAGACCTTGATTCTAGTATCTTTTTTTTTTCTTGCCTCCAGGGTTATTGCTGGGGCTTGTTGCCTGCGTCACAAATCCACTGCTCCTGGAGACCACCTTTTCCCTTTTGTTGTCCTTGTTGTCTACTGTTGTTGTTGTTAATATTATTGTTGTCCTTGTTGGATAGGACGGAGAGGAGGGGAAGACAGAGAGGGGGAGAGAGAAAGACAGACACCTGCAGACCTGCTTCACCGCCTGTGAAGCGACTCCCCTGCAGGTGGGGAGCCGGGGGCTCCAACTGGGATCCTTCCACTGGTCCTTGCGCTTTGCACCACGTGCACTTAACTCGCTGCACTACCTATTCTAGTATCTTAACCATAAAATATAACATTTCCTGGAAGAGCCCAACAATGCTAGGAAAAAATGGATGAATTTTGGAAAGTGAGCACAGAATTTTGCTGCTAAAATAGAAAGAAAGCTGTCCCTTGAATTTGGTATTAAGAAGAGGGTAAAAGCAAAGCAAAGAAACACCTTCAAAAATATAATCACAGGCTTAAATTCACTCACAGTAAGTGTGGCAAAAACAGAATTAACCATGGAAGGTAGATAGATGATTTCCCATTAACTGCATTTTAAAATAACGTTACAATTATATTAATTGTGGAAGCTTTTCATTTTAATTGTCTCTGAAATGAAGATGGTAAGGCAATTTTATGTACTTCAAAGAAGTTGTAAGCAGGCTACTATACTAACATGTGAATAATTAGGATATTCGTAGTTTTTATATTTTATATTTATTTATTTTCCCTTTTGCTGCCCTTGATTTTTCTTTGTTGTTGTTACTGATGTCGCCATTGTTGGATAGGACAGAGAGAAATGGAGAGAGGAGGGGAAGACAGAGAGGGGGAGAGAAAGACAGACACCTGCAGACCCGCTTCATCACTTGTGAAGTGACTCTTCTGCAGGTGGGGAGCCGGGGGCTAGAACCAGGATCCTTCACCGGTCCTTGTGCTTTGTGCCACCTGTGCTTAACCCGCTGCACTACTGCCGACTCCCAGATATTCGTTTTTTTTTTTAAATCACTTTCTTCTGAACATTAACACGTCCTTCTGCTGTGCCCCCCCTTGGTGTTTCTGCTTGTATGTACAAATAGAGCACATATGTGCAGCTAGATACTTAAGTATTCAGTCCACATCAAATGGAAAAAATAGCGACTGCACTTAGGTATTTACCAATAATTCACAATAAACAGAAGCACAGATGAAGCGCAGTTATCTACCTGTTGTGAGTTTTAAAAAGCAATAAATAAGTAAATAAATGAAAGGACCAACTTGAAGATCACTGCTGACCCACACTAACCAAAGTATGAGGGAGATGAATGGCCTCTCATCATTTGTGGATTCCTAGTTTCTGTATTCACCTACTCACTGGGATTTATTTGTAACCCACAGAATCAATTCCTGTGGTTCTTTCTCATTCACAGACAGGAACACAGCACTGAAAAGCTGAGTCACTTGCTGCATTCCCACTGAAGATGAGCAAAGCAACACTACCGTCTTATCTTATATACTCATACTGTCAAAGCGTCTTCTCAGAGTATCTTTCTCCACGTTGCTGCGCTTGTAGGTTTTGCTCTTTAAAATGACCACCCAGCACAGTGCTGAAGAGTTGGCTAGTGCTACTTACAAAAAGGAGGCAAGGGGCCAGATGGTGGCCCACCCAAAAGAGCAAAGCTGGGTTCAAGGCCTGGTACCCACCTGCAGGGGGAAAGCTTCAGGAATGGTGAGCCAATGCTGTAACTGACTTTCATTGTCTATTTCTATCTTACCTTCTCTTGCAATTTCTCTCTGTCTCTATACAATAAAAAACAAATAAATAATATATGTTTCTTAAAAAATAAAAGAACAAGGAGACTGTACTTTATGGAGAAAATACTTGAGTGACAGGAGTTTTGGCCAGGCCTGAATTTCACACTGGTGGTCATGAGCTCAGTGTTCATCAGTCAACATTATTAAGTGAGGTAGGTATTAAGTGAGATCATTTAAAAGATAACACAGTCATTACATAAAAGATAAAACAGTCATTACATATTGAACACACTGATTAATTGACAGAAACACTATAATCAGAGGTTCGCTGAACTTTCTAAAAAATATTGGCTCAATATTGGCTGAGCCCCCTGGTCATGGAAGACTTGGAGAACATAAATACTTTAAACAAGAGCAGCTTTATATCATGTGCACACACTCATGCAGAGGAGTTTAACCTTGTTATCAAGTGTTATCAAAAGATAGATAAGGGGAGTCGGGCGGTAGCGCAGCGGGTTAAGCACACGTGGCGCGAAGCACAAGGACCAGTAAGGATCCCAGTTCAAGCCCCCGGCTACCCACCTGCAGGGGAGTCGCTTCACAGGTGGTGAAGCAGGTCTGCAGGTGTCTGTCTTTCTCTCCCCCTCTCTGTCTTCCCCTCCTCTCTCCATTTCTCTCTGTCCTATCCAACAACGATGACATCAATAACTCCAACAATAAAACAACAATGGCAACAAAAGGAAATAAATAAAAAAAAATTTTAAGAAGATAGACAAGGTTAAAGAAAAATTACTCCTCTTTATATGTATGAGATTCAGTACTTCCCACTTAAACCCTGGGTCTATTCCCTCCCTAACTTGAGGCCAGATCCCATAAACCCAATACCAGCTTGAATACAACAAATGACATTCAACTATTTTAACAACTGGGAGAATGCCTCACCTCATCAGAGAAAGAAAGGGCTACAAAAAGCTGGATAAGGGCAAGAGACTGATTCAGTTAACCACGGCCTTTTTGGTCAATGAAAATGCTTGCTTCTGGGTTTTTGTTTGTTTGTTTTTTTATGATTCAGTGGTAAAAACCAACACATTGACATAAAACTGATTATATATTTTTTAATTTTATTTATAAAAAGGAAACACTGACAAAACCATAGGATAAGAAGGGTACAACTGGGAGTCAGGCGGTAGCACAGCGGGTTAAGCGCATATGGCGCAAAGCACAAGGACTGGCGGAAGGATCCTAGTTTGAGGCACCGGCTCCCCACCTGCAGGGGAGTCACTTCACAGGCGGTGAAGTAGGTCTGCAGGTGTCTTTCTCTCCCCTTCTTTGTCTTCCCCTCCTCTCTCCATTTCTCTCTGTCCTGTCCAACAACAATAGCATCAGTAAAAACAACAATAATAACTACAACAATAAAACAAGGACAACAAAAAGGGAATAAATAAATACATGCAAAAATTAAAAAAAAAAAGAAGGGTACAACTCCACACAGTTCCCACCACCAGAACTCTGTTTCCCACCCCTCCCCTGATAGCTTTCCTATTCTTTAACCCTGGGAGTATGGACCCAGGGTCATTGTGGGATGCAGAAGGTGGAAGGTCTGGCTTCTGTAATTGCTTCCCTGCTGAACATGGACGTTGACAGGTCGATCCATACTCCCAGCATGAATGGGGCTTACAGTCAACAATATTTATACCTCTTCCCCATATTAGGGAGCTACTCTCTTCCCTGATCCAGCTTTCTGGTCCTTTTTCCAGCATGACATCACCTCCCCAGACAATAACTTGGATCCACCTGCATATTAGATTTCAGGCTCAGGGGGAAAAATTATTATGTCTTAAGTTTCATCATGTTTAGGTTCTCAAACATGATGGCAAAGGAAGACTGGGAAGGGGGAGTTAGATTGTTATGTGGAAAACTGAAGTGTTACACATGTACAAACTACTGTATTTTACTGTTGACTATAAACCATTAGTCCCCCCAATAAAGAAAAAAAACTTTGAAAAGGATATATGTTAACACACACCATGATGGCTGGAGACTTACTGCTCCAGACTAACGTTTTTCAGATAGAGAGAGAAACAGAGGGAAGACACCACAGTACAGAAGATTCTTCCGGTGTGAGGGTAGGAACTGGACCTTCTCCTAGGTCACATACATTAACATTTTTCAGGTGAGCTATCTTCTGGACCCAAAAAGATACACTGCGTTTCAGTAAAAGAAGTATTTTTCCTTTTTTAAAAAAAAATTTTTGATTATTTATTTTCCCTTCTGTTGCCCTTTGTTGTTGTTGTTGTTGTAGTTGTAGTTATTACCGTTACTGTTGTTGATGTCGTCATTGTTGGATAGGACAGAGAGAAAAGGAGAGAGGAGGGGAAGACAGAGGGGGAGAGAAAGACAGACATCTGCAGACCTGTTTCACTGCTTGTGAAGCGACTCCCCTGCAGGTGGGGAGCCAGAGGCTCGAACCAGAATCCTTATGCAGGTCCTTGCACTTTCCGCCAAGTGCACTTAACCTGCTGTGCTACTGCCCGACCCTGAAAGTATTTTTCTATTAATGAATCAAATAAATTTTGAGGGTGAAAAAATTCCTAAATGAATTTTAGTAAAGAAATGACTAGTTTGATTCTCACACTAAAAACATGCTAAATCAGTGGGAAGCAATTACAGAAGCCAGGCCTCCCACCTTCTGCATCCCACAATGACCCTGGGTCCATACTCCCAGAGGGATAAAGAATAGGAAAGCTATCAGGGGAGGGGTGGGAATTGTGTGGAGTTGTACCCCTCTTACCCTATGGTCTTGTCAATATTTACATTTTATAAACATAAATTTAAAAAAGCATGCTAAAAGCTGTAAACCAGCCACAAACTCTCAGCATTTTCAGAATCTTCACAGCATTTTTCATCTCCACAATATTCACATTTCACTGAAGAAGTCCCAGTTGTTTGACACCATCTTTATTCCATGCTTGCAGAGTTCCACACACTTTTTAACTTTTTCTTGACACCATGATCATCACTGGGGCTCAATGCCAGGTCAGCTCTTCTGGTCCCTGAACTCCTTCCTGCTTCTCTTTGACTTCTTGTCTCAAATTACAGGCATTCTTTGTCTTTAAGTCCCAGTGCTATCTCAGGCATTAAGATCACACTAAAAAGAGCCAATGCAATCGGAGGCCTCCTGTGTCTGTATTTACCTAGGCACACATAGAAGAGCAAACATCCAAGTCCTATCTCTCCCCCAGCACAAACACATACCCACATACATGCATGCACACACACACACACACACACACACTCCAAACATTTCCAGCTCAGTTTCTTCTCATCCAGATCTACATAGGATAATAAAATCTACGAAGAGCTGACTTCTATTTGTGTCTAGCAATGCTTTCTCTCTAAACAACCAGTGATGATATAATTTTATTTCCCAATTATATTGTCTTCCTGTTTCATTTTGTCTTGTTTTTTTTAGATAGACACAAAGAGGCAGAGAGTGTGTGTATGAAAGTGACTGTAGCATCAAAGCTTTCTTCAGTGTGATGGGGGTTGGAATCAAACCTGGGTCGTGTGCATGGCAAAGCAGCACCCTATCCAAGTTAGCTATTTTCCCGGTCCTGTCATCCTGTTTCAACCTCAATGTCACTCAGACTCTTTACCATGACCTACATGGCACTCCATAATCCTACCTCTTCTGGTCACTCAAAACTCGTTGCATCCTACCTCCCCACAATATAACCTTGTCTTGTCTGCTTTGGGTGATCCATCCCTACTGCCAATATTTTCATCACTGGGTTATTCTCATTATTTAAGGTCAGATACTAAGAGCCTTTTCCTGGGAATCCAAGCTAAAGAAATAACTTCTCTGCCCTCAATTATTCTTCTCTCTTTTCTATGTAATTGATACCATGTGTCACCCTCTAAACTCACTTTGAAGAGTATTTAAGACTCCCTCCCCTACCATTAGGATAAAAGTAAGTTTCAGGAAGAAACTTTTTGTTTTCTAAATTATTTATAGCTTTATCTCCAGTTCCTGAAAATGCATCTGACATAGAGTAAGAATTCAATAAGTGTTTCCTGAATCAATCATTGTTCTAACTTGGCAATAATTTAACAAACATCGGGCTTTGTAAAATGAAACCATTCTGTGTTGTATGAAAGGAGAGAAAGTTAGCACTCCCTTTGACAAGGGTGAATTTGGGATGGTCTCTCTCATGGACAGAAACTGAGAAATAATAACAGAAAGGGGAACACAGAGTAGAACTTGGGCTATGCTTGGTGAACTGCATTAAATTAAAAAGCTCTTGGAGGGCTGGGGGCAGGGTACATGACTGTGGGAGAGGAGTTAGGCTGGGGGTGAGTGTTTTTAAGAAAACTGAGAAATTTTACACCTGTATCAACAACCTTATTTACTATAAACCATTAATCCCCCTAATAATAAACATTAAAAAATTCTAAAACATCAGTTAAAGCATCTCCCCATGACGAGCTAGAGTATACATACTGAAAGCGGTACAGAATGAAATAGGATTAAGTGATATTTGGACCAAGAGTGGCAGATAAGTATTAGGAGTTGAAGTGACCAATGGGGCTTTTGGTTTTGTTTTGTTTGATTTTGGTTTTTATTATTATTTATTTTTCCCTTTTGTTGCCATTGTTGTTTAACGTTGTGGTTATTGATATCGTCATTGTTGGATAGGACAGAGAGAAACGGAGAGAGGAGGGGAAGACAGAGAGGGGGAGAGAAAGACAGACACCTGCAGACCTGCGTCACCGCCTGTGAAGCGACTCCCCTGCCAGTGGGGAGCCGGGGGCTCAAACCAGGATCTTTACACTGGTCCTTATGCTTTGCGCCACCTGCGCTTAACCTGCTGTACCACCACCCAACTCCCTGATTTTGGTTTTTTGTTGGTTGTTTGTTTTTATAAAAAAATGTCATTTTCCAGTTATGTCTATTATTGAGTTTTTAACAATACAATCTAAGTGCCCAAACACAAGTGTGGGAATCAAAAAGATGTGACACAGTCACACAACGAATATCACTCAGCTATCACTCAGACCATATCACTCCTCTGTGGAATATACAGAAAAAAGGACAGACAAATGAAAACAAAATCATGAGCCTCATTGCAGAAATGTGCTCATCAAAGGGATAAACAGGAAAAGAAGTTGCAATGCCTTGGGGGATACATGGAGATGGAGATTAGAAGCTTGCGGTGAGGAGTGGCAACACATAATCTGACAGGTAAAACTACATCTGAAACATATGTAGCCAACATTACTGTAAACCAACATTACTTAATTAAAGAAAAAAAAGAAAAACCAGTGCTTTATTTACATATACATGTCTAGAAAGTACTGGGATATTGCTACATGAATTTCTATAAATTTCTAAGAAAAACAGACTATGGTGAAGAGTCACAAAGACTGACAGCTTCATGCCATGCAGAAGAGATTAGGGACCCAGGTGGTAGCACAGTGGGTTAAGCGCACATGGCGCGAAGCTCAAGGACCGGCATAAGGATCCCGGTTCGAGCCCCCAGCTCCCCATCTGTAGGGGAGTCGCTTCACAAACGGTGAAGCAGGTCTGCAGGTATCTGTCTTTCTCTCCACCTCTCTGTCTTCCCCTCCTCTCTCCATTTCTCTCTGTCCTATCCAACAACAATGACAACAACAATAATAATGATGATGATAAAAAAACAACAAGGGCAACAAAAGGGGGAAAATGGTCTCCAGGAGCAGTGGATTCGTGGTGTAGGCACTGAGCCCCAGCAATAACCCTGGAGGCAAAAAAAGAAAAGTTTAACTTAATATCAATCTTATATTAGTGTTGAATATTAGAATCTTAACCCAAACCCAGTAACACTGATTCACTACAGAGCTTTTTTTTCTATTAAAGCTTTTTAAAAATATATTTACTTATTATTTATTCCCTTTTGTTGCCCTTGTTGTTTTATTGTTGTAATTATGATTGATGTCATTGTAGTTGGATAGGACAGAGAGAAAGAGAGAGAGGAGGGGAAGACAGAGAGGGGGAGAGAAAGACAGACACCTGCAGACCTGCTCCACTGCCTGTGAAGCGACGCCCCACTGCAGGTGAGGGGCGGGGCAGGGGCTCAAACCGGGATCCTTGCACTGGTCCCTGTGCTCTGCATTATGTGTGCTTAACCCGGTGCAGCACCTACCGGCCCTGCCAAATCTTTTGTTTACATTTGCTTAAGCTCCTTTTTGCACTGCTAAAAGTCTGGGTGATGCCACCTGTACAGCTGTGAAACCACTTTTATAAGTCTCATCCCTGTGTTTTCTTTCCTTTTATTTTTTTTTTCTCCATAACACTGTTCAGCTCTGGTTTATGCTGATACCGAAAATTGAACCTGGGACACTGGAGTCTCAGGTATAAAAGTCTTTTTTGCAAAACCATTATGCAATCTCTCTCATGCCTTGTGTCCATATTTTCAAGCAAAGAATTCAGAGTAATTCTTTAGGACTTTGCAAACATATGTGTGTGTATCCATAATGTGTATGTGTGTGTAGATGTGTGTCTGCACATAAAAATGCACATGTGTATTTGCCTTATGAATCTATCTGAGAATATTAAAAAGAAAAATAAGAGGTGAATCAATATTTAAACCCAAGCTCAGCAGCACATATTTTCTGAGAAAATTTCTGAAAAACTAGGAAATACCTCCAAAGAAAAGTACTGACATCATCATTTGAATTTTATCATTCTAGGTAGCATGGTTTCTAAACGAGCTAATGTGGTTAAATTGATCCTGAACTCCCACGCAGCAGCTAGAAATTTATTAGTCGGGGAAAATGTCTAACTAACGCGGTCTGAGTTTCTGACTGGGAACTGGTACTTGAATTCAAATGTAAATATAAATAGCTCACAGATTATTTTTCCCCTCTGAAATGTCACAGAGTGCATTGTGGGAACCAGCTTACATTCAGTCTGTATGTTTAATTGAATAAATATATTATCAAAATTAGAATCAATATGAAAAACAAATTTCATTTAATAAACAAATGGAGCAGAAAATGTGTGAGATTGAGACTATATGTCTTCATGGGTTTTATAGGGAATATTATAAAAGCACATTATCATTTAGTTAAATACAGTATAACACATTTATTATTGTTTTATGTTCCATTATGAAATAAAATGACAGGTACTGAAAAATAGATTTGCAAAATAGCAAATGGGTTATTGTACATACTTTAAATCAGACCACTTCTTCAAGTTCATGTAATTTTCATGAAATATGAATAGGGCACTTCTAAGTGACCATATTTAGACAACAGCAACCCACTATCAAAGCATTACTGGACTCAGGATAGTTACCCTAGTGAGATAATAACCTTTAAGAATACTTAGTGTAAGGTAACAAGAATCTGAATTTGAATGACAGATTCAAATAAATAACATATCATATTCTGACCTACTGGTCAAAGGCTATTTAACAGAATGTGAAATGATTAGGATCACATTCAAAGAGGTAAACTTGGCAAGTAATTTTGTCTTTTGTGCTATTTTTCACTAACAGAAATAATACAAGTACAGGTAGATTCAAAGCTTTCTTTTACTTAAAGACAACAGAAACAAATTCTGTATTATACAGAAGCCAAAAGAACTCACATTTTGTACATTTCTGCACTACGACAGTCTTTTGACTATTGCTGAAAATAAACTCATATCCATCTCCAATGCTAGAAGTCACATGCTTGAGAACACTATCTGTTTTAACTTTTTAATATAAATTACATGTATTTATTAACCGATAGAAACAAGACATTGAGGATGGAGGGGGAGATAGAGAGGTAAACAGACAGAGACACCCGCAGCACTTGTGAATCTTTCCCCTAGCAGATGGGGACCAAGGGGGCTCCCATTTTTGTTTTTAGGAGAAAAGGTTCAAGAGCAAGATTGCCTAGAGCACTGCTCTGCCCCGACATATGTGATGTTGGAGACTGCACCTGGGATCTCACGCGTGCGAGTCCTGTGCTCTCCTGATAAGCCGCTTCCCAACTACCCAAAGTAGAAATTTTACAGTAGGTACTTGGGGCTGGAGTCCTAGCTCATCTGTAGGCCATGCCTACACCCAAGTTCAAATCCTTGTGCAAAGGTTCCATGGTGTGTCTCTCTCTTTCTATCTGAATGAAAAAGTGACCTAAGTGGTAACATCACACATGCTGAGACCAAGGTTTTGTGTGTTCACATGTGTATGCACACACATGCACACACACACACACACACACGTGTGTGCATAAATGCTTAACTATTGATTGATTATCTCACTTCACTTCACCAAGATATTTTATAAGTTTTTTTAAATATTTATTTACTTATTCCCTTTTGTTGCCCTTGTTGTATTACTGTTGTAGTTATTATTGTTGTTGTTGTTGTTGTTGTTGTTGGATAGGACAGAGAGAAATGGAGAGGGGAAGGGAAGACAGAGAGGGGGAAAGAAAGATAGACACCTGCAGACCCGCTTCATCGCCTGTGAAGCGACTCCCCTGCAGGTGGGGAGCCGGGGGATCTCGAACCGGGATCCTCATGCTGGTCCTTGCACTTTGCACCATCTGCACTTAACCCACTGCGCTAACACCCGACTCCTTCACCAAGATATTTTAACACTGTTCTGAAAGTCAGAAAATTACGGAGATTTATAATCTTGCTGAAAGGTCAGACACTCACTCACCTGTAGACCACATATGTGACTCTGAGCTACGACTGTTCAGGAATCCAGATCCCACCTGCCGTGGGGGAGCTTCATGAGCACTGGAATAGTGCTGATGGTGTCTCTCCCTTTCACTGTTCTTTCTCTCTCTGTATTTGTTTCTTACCATTTATAAAAGAAATGGACACTGGGAATGACGGAGTTAGGTAGGCAGTGTGTCCAATGATAACGCTGGCAAAAGTAAATAAAGAAATAATTGCCAAAAGAATGCATTTTGATATTTATGCAATTCTGCTGCATTTTATATTTTATTTTTAAACTATTTTAAACATTTTGTTATCTTTATTTATTGGATAGAGACTGTCATAAAGAGAGGTAAGGGAGAGGTAGAGAGGAAGAGAGACAGAGAGACACCGGACACCTGCAGCACTCCTTCACCACTCACGAAACTTCCTCCCTGCACGTGGGATCTAGGGGTTCAAACTGAGGTTGTTTTATTTTATAACATGTGCGCTGAACCAGGTGAACCACAACCCGGCCCGCTTCTGCTATATTTTAAATGAACTGTTTTAGTAAACTAGCTTACTTGTATTTTTAAAACTTATTCAAATGTATTTAAACGTGCATAGAAAAAGAAAATCCTTAGCATGATAGCTGGTGTTTTAAGGTACAGAGACATCAGACAAAGGTGCATCGAAACACTACTAAGCTTAGGGAAAAAACATGATCAGTGCAGCTATGGTATTCAGAGTCTAGAACAGAGTGAAGAGCTGCCAAAATTTCTTTTCCCTACCCTTTTTCTCCACATCTGTTTCAGCAACAAAAGAAAGGGGAAAATCAGATGCAGGGTAGGGCCAGAGGGATCGCTGGATTGTCACTGTGTCCCTGAGAAGACATGTACCAGCCCTTCTAAATACTGTGTACAAAACACTGGTGCACCAGCCCTACTAAATACTGTGTACAAAACACTGGTGCACCAGCCCTACTAAATACTGTGTACAAAACACTGGTGCACCAGCCCTTCTAAATACTGTGTACAAAACACTGGTGCACCAGCCCTACTAAATACTGTGCACAAAACACTGGTGTACCAGCCCTACTAAATACTGTGTACAAAACACTGGTGTACCAGCCCTACTAAATACTGTGCACAAAACACTGGTGTACCAGCCCTACTAAATACTGTGCACAAAACACTGGTGTACCAGCCCTTCTAAATACTGTGCACAAAACACTGGTGTACCAGCCCTACTAAATGCTGTGTACAAAACACTGGTGCACCAGCCCTACTAAATACTGTGTACAAAACACTGGTGCACCAGCCCTTCTAAATACTGTGTACAAAACACTGGTGTACCAGCCCTACTAAATACTGTGTACAAAACACTGGTGTACCAGCCCTACTAAATACTGTGTACAAAACAGTGGTGTACCAGCCCTTCTAAATACTGTGTACAAAACACTGGTGTACCAGCCCTACTAAATACTGTGCACAAAACACTGGTGTACCAGCCCTACTAAATACTGTGTACAAAACACTGGTGTACCAGCCCTACTAAATACTGTGTACAAAACACTGGTGTACCAGCCCTACTAAATACTGTGTACAAAACACTGGTGTACCAGCCCTACTAAATACTGTGTACAAAACACTGGTGTACCAGCCCTACTAAATACTGTGTACAAAACACTGGAACACAGCAAAGACCAGTAGATTCGCCTGCAGAAACTGGATGGTAAGCAAAGCTGTCATGATCTGTATTGAGGTGTAAGGAGGTCTGATTTAAGGATGCTCGGATGTATAGTGATAACCAAAAGAGCCACACTTAGAGGCAGGACCCCTTTCCCCCCTTAGGTAAATATCTGGCTGTTGCTGTCAATGTCCTGATTTTTCTTCTGAAGCATAGGCTGTGGCTACTTTTCACCAATCACGTAGTGTGACCATCTTACCAGATATATATCCAAATGCAAGTCGAGCCTTCCCTTCCTGCTCCTTCTGTACCTAACCTTCCCCCTATGATGGAACCGCAAGCTGAGAAAACAGAGAAGTGAAAGAGGGAAAGTGTCAGCAGAGGCTGTGTGTTACCTACCTCACAAGCCGAATTAAAACACTTCAGTTGACAGAATCGATATTAGTCCTATACTTGGAAAAGTTCTTAGCTCTCACAGATTGTCTGGCACATAGCAAATGCTCAATAAACATTTAATCCCAGGAGTCGGGCTGTAGCACAGCGGGTTAAGCCCATGTGGAGCAGAGCGCAAGGATGGGCCTAAGGATCCCGGTTCGAGTCCCCCCAGCTCCCCACCTGCAGAGGAATTGCTTCACAAGCAGTGAAGCAGGTCTGCAGGTGTCTATCTTTCTCTCCCCCTCTCTGTCTTCCCCTCCTCTCTCCATTTCTCTCTGTCCTGTCTAACAATGATGACGACATCAATAACAATAATAACTACAACAACAAGGGCAACAAAAGAGAAAACAAATAAATAAATAAATATTTTTAAAAAACACATTTAATCCCACAAAATAACTGGGAAGGAAAATCCACAAAGCTGTCTGGATATTCACCACCCCAGATGTCACAGCTCTTGTTGGTGGCCCCTGGCTCAGAAGCAAATAAATAGTTTGGTGACTCATCTCAAGAGGCAAGTCCTGGTTTCCTTCCTGGACTCCCATAAGAAACACACCATGGTACAGGTTCCTTTTGAATGACAGATGTGAATGTTTCCTAAGACATCCTGACTCAGTCCAGACAGATCACAGCATTCAAATGCTTCGCAGACCATACTGCTTCAAAACCAGCTTGAGAGCTACCTCGAAGGAAACAAATTTCCTAGGTTTGTTATATAAGTACATGTTTTCACTTCTTTCAGTAATCTAATACTTCTGCATTTTAATACAGAACATGCAGGGGAAAAAAAAACCTAAGCAAATAGCAGGTGTGGAATTAAAACAATTAAGAAATACAAATCGAAGGGAGTCAGGCAGTAGCGCATTGGGTTAAGCACATGTGGCGCAAAGCACAAGGACCCGCATAAGGATCCCGGTTCGAGCCCCTGGCTCCCCACCTGCAGGGGAGTCGTTTCACAGGCAGTGAAGCAGGTCTGCAGGTGTCTGTCTTTCTCTCCCCGTCTCTGTCTTCACCTTCTCTCTCCATTTTTCTCTGTCCTATCCAACAACGACAACATTAATAACAACAGCAACAACAACAAACAACAACAAGGGCAACAAAAGGGAAAATAAATAAATATAATAAAAAAAGAAATACAAATCAAGACAGTATACAACCTGGTGATTTGGAGGAAGGAAAGAAAAAGTCTGTACAACCAGTGGCTCATACATGAAATAAGATAAACCTGTGGGTGGATAGCATAATGGATATGCAAAGAGACTCTCATTCCTAAGACTCCAAAATTCCAAGTTCAATCCCCCGTACCACCATAAGTCAGAGCTGAGCAGTGCTCTGGTAATAAACAAACCAACTTGTGTTTGAGTCTTGACTCTTACCTTTTTGGCTGGGACACACGAACAAATGATTTAATCTCTTAAAAAGAAACTTGTTTCTCCCTTTGTGAAACAGAATGTATATGATACCACATAAGCTGTGTAATGAAATGTGTTTGTTCTAAAATATATGTAGCAGTGAGATGCTTACCAAGAAATCAATAAATGTCAGGGGTGAAGACTAGCAATGATAAAAACAGGTGAATGTAAGTGGTAGAGATCCTTTTAAAATACCTAGACCATTGAAGACAAAAGCACTTTCTGTAATACTTGATTCAAACTTGTCATGTTAAACACTTTTTAAAACATTTCCAGTTAATCTGTGGTATTTTTGTCATTTCCTAAAGTGCTGAGGACACACTCACAGAAATACAAGACTCTCAACCATAGAATATACATATTTCCATTGTGGGAGAGAAATATATGCGACGGCATGATAATAAGGTCATTCCAGAATGAGTGTGACCAAAACCAACCCCTTCATTCTATATACAACATTTGCTAAAAATTAATCTGTTAAGAGAGTATGAATTGTCATGATCTTGCCCTTTCGTTCCTTGTCCAACACAAAAAGGAAGTAAATTATTCCCATCACTAAGAAGTCACAAATAATCAAGGGAAAGACATTTTATCGAGAAAACCCATTGACAGACAGAAATTATCCAGAGATAAGAAGCCTTACCAACTCCATCCTACTTGATTGAGAAAGGAAATAACCACACCCAGATGAGAAAGTCCTATTGTCATACTCAGAGTGCAAACTGTCAAATTCCCATACACATTCCAAATGAGGGTCCCTCAGAGCTGAATGAAGGCACAAAAGTTAAGTAAAAGAAAAAAAAAGCTAAATAATTAACAACATTAGCACAACAAAATTACTTGTGAATTATTATCCTAGTTTTCAAAACCTATCCTGAAATCTAATCTATTGATATATAGGTAACACAGAGTCAAGTTTCACTCTAGGTTAATGAAATTTTTTCTCATTTTTTTCTCCTGTAAACTCATCAATGAAAGCAATTAATATGTCCCCTTGATCACTTCAAAAAAACACCACGGACACTAATTTAAAGAGTATACATGGAATGGTTTGTGAATTTGGTGATCAGACAAGCAGATCTGTCAGTCATGTCACCTAGCTTCTCATAGGCTTATTAGACACAAGTTGAATATGGTAGAACTAAAGACAATGACAATGTCATTTAACTAATGACAATGGAATATGTTGCAACAGGAATCTTTTATTTTTCTCTGATTCTTTGTTCTTATTTCTCTAGTAATTGAGAAATAAGTAGACACAACAAAATGAGTGGATGGAGAGAAAAGGAATCTATTCTCCTAGGGAATTCTAAACTAGTAAGGAAGCTTCACAATAGTAAAAATAAATAAATAAATAAAAAGTGCTATCACCTTGAACCTAAAAGTTTTCTTCTTTGTCTTATGAGAAACAGAACCCAAGGAAGTACTCCAAGATTCTCTCTCATCCACTCATTTTGTTGTGTCTACTTATTTCTCAGTTACCAGAGAAATAAGAACAAAGAATCAGAGAAAATCAAAAGATTCCTGTTGCAACATATTCTCCACTGTCATTAGTTAAGACTTGATGTGAATGACCACAGCGTGTAACTTCTCTTTAGTTCTACCATATTCTACTTGCGTCTAATAAGCCTGAGAGAAGTTAGATGCCGTGACTGACAGATCTGCTTGTCTGATCACCAAATTCACAAACCATTCCATGTATACTCTTTACAGTAGTGTCTGTGGTGGTTTTTTTTTTTTTTTTGAAGTGATCAAGGGGACATATTAATTGAATGAACCCATGTCCTCATGAATGCCAGTCCTGCACTCTACCCACTGAACCTCTTCCAGGGCACTAATTACCACTATCCTGGTAATCAAAGTGTGTCTTTCCTCTAGCAAAGTGCCTGGTATATAAGTAGAATGCCACATATGTGTGGGTGAGTGAGTTTGCAACATTCCTTCATGTTAACCCTTCATAACCATAGTCACCACTCTTGCTGTCTCTTGATGACCACTAACCACTTTTCCCATTCCAGAACATTACAGAGATACAATACGACCACTTTTCCCATTCCAGAACATTACAGAGATACATTACGACCACTTTTCCCATTCCAGAACATTACAGAGATACAATACGACCACTTTTCTCATTCCAGAACATTACAGAGATACAATACGAGAGTAAATTCCATCTCAGATTGACTTTTTTTTCCACTCATCAATTTGCCTTGAGATTCATCCAAGTTGATACTTAATATCCATCAATACTTAATTACTTTTTATTGTTGATAGTATTCCACCCACTCCTCAGTGAGATCTACTTTTTGTCTTCCATAAATACTGTGACATGGGTTCTTAGGACCTCAGCTCTAAAAGGCTAAGATTATTTCTTTGAGCAGATGCTTCATACTCTGGACAAATGGCCAACATACCTAGCAGCTATGGGCCTGAGAAAAGTAGTACCTGCTGCCTCAGGCATCTGAATCTTAACTCTAGTTACAAAACAATCATGTTCAACTAAACGATAAAGAGTAACAACTTTCACTGACGACTGACGTGTTTAAAGGGAGTGCTTCATTTACAGGCTTTCTAAGAAAAAAAATACTGAGGAGATGCTGACTTCTCATCTCTTAAATGAAAGGACATTTAAAATACAATTATGAGTTCAAAGACTTATCCACTAAAGGGATTGAAATAGGGTTGGCTTTTAACTTGGCTTTCAGAACTCTGAGGGGGTCTGGTTTATACCATCCTCACCACCCCCATTGTCCCTCCTCCAATCAGAAGGACTCTGAGATCATCTGTTATACACACTGAACTTTTCATCAGCTGTCCTTTGAAGAATGTAGACTGTGGTGGAAAAGAAAATCTGAAAACATGAGAACTGTCACCTGAACATCCATGTCATTGTCACTGTTTCACTGACTCTGCTCCCTCTCCCTACCTAATTGCTTGTTCAAATCCATTTTGATGAAGGCAGTTCTTTCCTTTACTTGGGTAGAATCTAGGCCAAGTTCTGGGACACTTTTGGTCAATGTTAGTTAAGAAGATCCTGGCCTTTCAGTTACTATGGTTTCAGCTAATAAAGACCACACATGCCATATAATAAACACAGTTTCCATTTTCCTTCGAAACGATGGTTTTCTTTCCCCTGTGTGATTAGAAGGTGGCTGTACCATCAACTTGCTAAATCTATGGACTGTGAAGTATGCTGGGGTCATGATGGAGCTGATGTTTTGCAACACTCTCGACTGAGCTATATTCATCAGTAGAGAAGTGAAATAATAAATCACTCTGTACGTCTGACAAAAAGACTTTAATATGACTATCAGTATAGCAATTAATTATTAATTGTTATTAATTTCAGCATCTTCGTTGTTAATTTTACATGCTTTGCAAGGTTCCTACACTTAGTGTTTGTATTGAGCACAGCTAAAAACTCACCAGAAAATCTGCTCATTTAGAGGCTAAAATGGACCAAGAGGACAGTGCTACCAGAGCACAGTAGAACACC
Source organism: Erinaceus europaeus (assembly GCF_950295315.1). Taxonomy (NCBI): domain Eukaryota; kingdom Metazoa; phylum Chordata; class Mammalia; order Eulipotyphla; family Erinaceidae; genus Erinaceus; species Erinaceus europaeus. The sequence continues at coordinate 39,716,653 of NC_080182.1, read as the reverse complement.
ATGGCGCCACGCCCCAGGTTCAAATACCAGCACTGAAAGCCTGAGCAGTGCTCTGATAAAAAAAATAATAATAATAATAATAAAGGGCTGAAGAGACAGTGGTTAATGGTTCTACAAAAGACTTGCATGCCTGAGGCTTCAAGGTCCCAGGTTCAAACCCCAGCACCACCATAAGTCAGAGTCAAGCAGTGCTCTGGTCTTTCTGTGTATCTCTCCTCATTAAAAGAAATAAAATAGTATTCAAATTTTAAAAAAATTAATAATAACTAAATAACACATAATAAAATAGTGAATATGACTGATGATTTTAAATAATATATAAATAACAATAAATAAAAAAGTAAATACATAATAAAGATAAACAAGGTTGAAAGACAGATAAGATGAAATATACTGTATGTATCATTCGTAGAGTTTCAGCTATGATTTTAGCATTCTCTCTGCCACCACATATTTAAGCAGCTTTTCTAAAGTACAATTCACATACAAATAAATAAGTTCAGCATATATACGTCCAAAACACCATCACCACAATCAAAATAGTGACATCCATCATCCTTAGAGTTTCCTTATGCCCCTCTGTAAGTTCCCCCCTTGCTACCCCATTCTCAGTCCTAAGAAACCCTGGTCAGAAATAATTTTAAATGTGAATTATTCAATAAACTCATAATTCTATAGGTGGTTATTAACTTTTCTTTATAGTGTCAGACTCTGGTCCTGTGACTTTATCTCAGTTGATCACCAACACCAGTGGATCCTCAGATAAGAAGAATAATTTGGGCATATTCATAATTCATTAAATACAGTTTATTTTTTTAATCTTTTTTCTTTTTTAATTTTTTTTAATTTGCTCCCCCCTTTGTTGCCCTTGTTTCATTGTTGTAGTTATTATTGTTGTTGTTATTGATGTCGTCGTTGTTGGATAGAACAGAGAAATGGAGAGAGGAGGGGGTGGCAGAGAGGGGGAGAGAAAGACAGACACCTGCAGACCTGCTTCACCACCTGTGAAGTGACTCCCCTGCAGGTGGGGAGCCAGGGGCTTGAACCGGGATCCTTATGCTGGTCCTTGCACTTGGCGCCATGTGCACTTAACCCACTGCGCTACCGCCCAACACCCTTCAATACAGTGTATAGACTATTGACACTTTCTTTTGTTCACAGGCCCTCACCTATACACAATATCACTGTTCTGGGCTATTTCTTCAGAGAGACACCACAGCATCAGAGGCTTTTTCAGAGCCATGGTACACTTACCGTGATACAGGGGCTTGAACCTGACCTTTCAAAGGGCAAGGAAAGGCACACACCCTACCGAGTGATCTATCCCTCTACTTCCCTTACTTTATAATGATCAGATTTAAGTTTCCAGACTGACGTGTTAAAAAGCATGAAAACGGTTTCTAATGGCTTGAAGTAAAGTCAATCATGATCATTAAGTACTTACAAAATTTTAATGCCTTACAACTTTTTTATCTTAGAACACAGAACGGCATTGTCAAAATCATATCTATAAATTCCAGCTTCACTACTGATAAAGAGTATGGTTTTTGACAGTTTATTCAAACTTTCTGGGCTTCAATTTTCTTTTTTTTTTTTCTTTTCTTTTTTTTTTTTTTTGCCTCTAGGGCTATTGTTGGGACTCAATGCCTGCACCATGAATCCACTGCTCCTGGAGGCCTTTTTTTTTTTTTTTTCCTTTTGTTGCCCTCATTGTTGTAGCCTTGCTGTGGTTATTGTTGTTGTTGTTGTTGATGTCATTTGTTGTTGGATAGGACAGAGAGAAATGGAAAGGAGAGGGGAAGACAGAGAGGGGGAGAGAAAGACAGACACCTGCAGACCTGCTTCACCGCCTGTGAAGCGACTCCCCCGCAGGTGGGGAGCCGGGAGCTCGAACCAAACCATGATTCTTAGGCTGGTCCTTGAGATTTGCGCCATATGCGCTTAATCCACTGCACTACCACCCGATCTTCCTGGGCTTCAATTTTCCTACCCACGAGACAGCAACAAAACCATCTACCTTACAGAATAATAATGATTAAAAGTAGTACAGGTGAAAATATGAAAATAGGACTGAGTTGGTAATTGGTCATTTGATGTCCATTCTATTCCTCGGTCCTTCTTCTAAAGTAAAATCAGAGTATGTTGTGTAGGCCACATTTTCATTTAGATAAGAGACAGAGAATACAGTATTAGGTGTTCCTTCTTTGCCATAGAATAGTCCTTTGTTTACAAACTTAGGACCAACTCCTCCTCTGGTCAAAAGGCCATTAAAAAAAATCAATAACAATCACATGCCTATAAAAACCTGAATCACTTCCATTTCAAGGTTTCTGGCACATCAAAATTAAAGAGATCAAATGGGGCTATGTAAACTACTAAATATTTAAATTTTTCATTAACAATTAAAAATGAGGTATAAATTTTCCCAGAGTTCCATCAATCTACCTCAGAAAATAACATCCAAGTACATTTGTAAAAATGTCTAACTTAAGGAAATGTGCAGTACAAGTCAGGCACTCAGTACCTTTATTGTGTTAATGAATCAATAAAAATTCTTTTCTACCAGTTTTGAAAAAAAAAGAGTACTTCTGTAAAATAATTTCCACGTTTTTATATTGCTAGAATAAAACTAATAAACTAAGCTTATTTTTTTCATTATATCTACACATATTTAAGACATGCACTTAGCTCCATCCGTTTCTTATACCACACTGCTGGTATTATTCTGACTGGTGCCTTTTTTTATCTATATAGTAGGATTACTTTTTTATGAACTTGACTGTAATTTTCCTTAAGGAATCATTTTATGGTTAATAAATTTAAGGTCATAGACAGCTTCAATTAGGTCTTCACTATATACCATAAAGATTTTTTAAATTATGAAAGTACCCTCTATAGCTGCTTAAATTCTTCCTATGCACATAATAGATTTTCGTAGAGAACATAAAACTTTTTTCACCAAAATTTCACTCTATTGGGAATATTTTCAATCATGTCTTTATAGTGAAAAGCGTAAATACTTCAATATTTTTCTTAGTTTGCCTCATTCAGAGCAACTACATCCAAATATAATTTATAATATAAAAAGCATACTCTGCAATGTATCTCCATCATACTGTTTCATCAAAATTAAATGACTCAAAATCTTACTGTAGATTTAAGAGCTAAAGCCACAGTGAGTAAAAACAGTTGATCTGAATGATATATTGCCTTGCCGAGTGCAGGACCCAAGTGTGAGCCCGGCCCCATCGCACTGAAGCAAGCAGCAGTTCAGAGCCTCTTCCACACTCGACCTTTCTGCCTAACTCGACCTTTAATAGTCAGATTTCAAAACCACATGGCCTATGCTACAGCAAAAAGACCATCTAGTACTCTAGTCTCTGTCTCTTATCTAAATGAAAATGTGGCTTGGAAGTGGTTTGATCATACATGTACAAGGTCCTGACTCGAAGGAAAGAAAGAAAGAAAAAGAGAAAGAAAGAAAGAAAGAAAGAAAGAAAGAAAGAAAGAGAGAGAGAGAGAGAGAGAAAGAAAGAAAACTGAAAAAAGTTAAATTTAGTAATACTTAACAATCTGAACACTTTGCATCTGACTTTCCCCCTGACCAACTGAATGGTACATATATACATATATACAGCCTTTTCCCATCTTTAAGTCTTGATTACAAAACTAGCAACTCACTAAAATAAAAATGTTAGCATTCTGCTTATTACATACTTCATAAATTATCATAAGAGATGAATAACTTTTTGAACACTCAGATTATTTACAAAGTAGTTATTCAAAGGCTTTTCAAATTCTGACCAATAGTGGCAGGAAAAAAGGAAGCTGTGCACAGACTTCCACGCCAAATACTTTTCTGTATTTAATGCCGTTCATCATGCAGTATAACCACTGTGACTACTCATGTGTGAAACACACTTGCTACTTAATTTATAGCCTCCATATTAATGAATGCTACAATTTTTAACATAAAAAAATAAAGTCTAAGTACATTTCTTCCTTTTTCTTTCTTTCTTTCTTTCTTTCTTTCTTTCTTTCTTTCTTTCTTTTTGCCTCCAGAGTTATTGCTGGGGCTCGGTGCCTGCACTACAAATCCACTGCTCCTGGAGGCCATTTTTCCCCCTTTTGTTGCCTTGTTTATCACTGCTATTATTATTATTATTATTATTATTGATGTCATTATTGTTGGACAAGACAGAGAGAAATGGAGAGAAGAGGGGAAGACAGAGAGAGGGAGAGAAAGATAGACACCTGTAGACCTGCTTCACCACCCGTGAAGCGACACCCCTGAAGGTGGGGAGCAGGGGCTCAAACGGGGATCCTTATGCCTGTCTGGTCCTTGCACTTGGCGCCATGTGCACTTAACCCGGGGCGCTACCGCCCAGCTTCACATTTCTACTTTATACATGTACCAAATGTTAGCTTTACCATGACACTACCCTACAATAAATGTTGTCCTTGCTTTCTTACCACAAAATAAATATATTTATTTCAGTGACCCTTTTAACCAAATGTACAATACATGTATGACAATTTCATGCACCTTCTTTAGAACAAACATTAAATCGATGAGTTAGACACAAAACTCAAGAATTATTAAAGTGGATTTTCTATTGGAAACTCTTCTATCATTATTAATTCCTTTTCCTATAAAAACAAGACATTCAAATGGTTGATTCACTTCTTTCTACATGTGCAAAATATTTACAGTAAAAATATAGTAACATTTCGAATGTAAAGTAGGAAATGAGCAAACTATGAAAAAATGAATAGCATCCGTATTATGCTAAAAAGGAAAGAAGTAACACAAAAAAGGTTCCATACTGTATCATTTCATTAATAGTACATTCTAGAAAAAGCAAAGCCATACGGATAAACAGGATTCTTTTATTATTTTTTTTATGATCTTTATTTATGTATTGGATAGAGACAGTAAGAAATCGAGCTGAAGGGAAAGACAGAGAGGGAATGAGACAGAGAGACACCTGCAACCCTGCTTTACCACTCACAAAGCTTTCCCCCTGCCAGTGGGGACCGACCGACTGGGGGGCTCGAACCTGGGTCCTTGAGCATTGCAACAGGAGCGCTCAATCAGGTGTGCCACTACCCGGCCCCCAAACAGGATTAATTCTTACTAGGCACTGAAGGTTTAGTAAAGTATGATCTTTAGAAATCAAGATGTTTTCGAGGGGCCTACTGATAGCTCACCCAGTGCAACATGCATGTTACTTCTTCTTCTTCTAGCGTTTGCCCTTCTTCCGTAGCCAGTCAACAGCATCAGATTGAAAGCTGTCAGGAGCTGCTTGTTGCTGGCTTTGAAAGTGACTGGGATCCATGTGGATTCAGTCGGCTAGGAAGGATCGTCAGTTTCCCCAATGAATGGGTACTCACGGGATGCACCACGAGAAGGTCGATCCAATGCATGTTACTAAACCTGAGAGACTCCAGCCCCGCACGTGATTGTGTGTGTGTGGGGGGGAGGGCTGCTTCGTGAGCAGTGGGTAGGGGTGCTGCAGCTGTCTCTGCTCTCTAGCTACCTCTCCTCACCCTCTTGATCTTTCTCTCATCCTCTTTGAAAAAGTAAAGCGAAAAATAGAGAGGAGGGAGATGGGATAGAGAGAAAGGGGGAGGGAAAAAAGAGAGAGAAAGAAACAGGGAAAAATGGCTTCCAGGAACAGCAATGGAGTGGCGCAGGCACGGTGCCCCAGTGATCACACTGCTGGCAATAAAACAATGGGGAGGCAATTACAGAAGCCAGAACTTCCACCTTCTGCGCCCCATAATGACCCTGGGCCATACTCCCAGGGGGTTAAAGCACAGGAAAGAAATCAAGGGAGGGGATGGGATAAGGAGTTCTGGTGGTGAGAATTGTGTGGAGTTGTACCCATCTTTTTTTTTTTAATACTTATTTATTCCTTTCTGTTGCCCTTGTTTTATTGATGTAGTTATTAATGTCGTTTTTGTTGGATAGGACAGAGAGAAATGGAGAGAGGAGGGGAAGACAGAGAGAGGGGGAGAGAAAAACAGACACCTGCAGACCTGCTTCACCACCTGTGAAGCGACTCCCCTGCAGGTGGGGAGCTGGGGGCTCGAACCGGGATCCTTAAGTTGGGGGCTCAAACCGTGATCCTTACACCTGTCCTTACGCTTTGCGCCACGTGCGCTTAACCCGCTGAGCTGACCGCCCCACTCCCAGTTGTACCCATCTTATCCTATGGTCTTGTCAGTGTTTCCATTTTATAAATAAAAATATAAATATAAATATATATAGATATAGATAGAGAGAGATGATAGTTAAGTCACTATATATTTTGCAACTATACACATAGAAGAGGTGATTTTGATCATATAAAATCATGCCATTATAAATCTTAACCCCCAAAATTAATTGATTAAATTAATCTAGGACAAAAGACTTGATGTAAATGCAAATCTATGTTTCACAAAGAAGGATGTCCAAGTTATAATATTTGCAGAGTGAGTCATCACTTGTGGGAATAGTTTCATTAAACTATTGTTTTTTGTTTTGTTTTATTTTAATTATTAAAGCTTATTAAGTAGCTGTGTAGCCTTTGATTTTAATGTGACCAGGAATACTGTCCCAATATATTTACCCATAATAGTTGCAAATGTCAACATTTTCACACAGTGACCATCAACTTTCTTAAAAACAGTGCATGAAGTATTTTAACTTTATAAAGTCATTTATATGCTAAAAAGGTTTGCTGCAAAAAAAAAAATTATAGGATATCTATTCTACAAATTTTTCAGGTATACTTGTTATAATTTCCCATGAGTCCTACAATTGAATCTCCCTAACAAATTGTAACGTGACTTCACATCTTGAAGGTCATGATTTTACTGACTGGTTTAAAGTGTGCATTTTGTTCTAGGAGAAGATAAATAAATATTTTGTATACAGAAAGGGTTAGGATAAAAACATGTACTGTTGTTGGGCAAATCTGAGACACAATCACAGAGTAAAGAGCTAAATTCACCATAAAAATATCTGACATACAATTAGAACAGGCACGTCCAAAATTGAAAGAAAGAACTGGAGTTCAGCCAGTCCAGCTCAGCTTGTCTGAATGCATCTTTATTAAAGCATGAAAAAAGCAAGGAAAATGTTAAGCCAGGTGAAGCCGCACTGTAACGGGCCTAAATATGTGTGTGGTTGCCCTCTAAAATCCAATATACACAGAGGGAAAAAATCAGCACAATATGACACACAGAGAGATGTGCTCTCTGACTTACAATGCCACATACATTTAGCAGAAACAAGACTTGAAGTTTTGATCTTTTCCTGGCTTAGTGATATGCTGTCTAACAGCGTCTCGCTATGGGGCAGTGGCAGACAGCTGTAGCACTCAAATTAGCTCGAGTTCTGCAAAACACTTAAGAGAGGGCAGGCTAAGCTTCCGTGTTCAAAATCCTGGGTGTATTATATGCACTTACAAGACATATAAATATATCGCGCTCGTGATGGGTTTATAAGACCAAAAACTCACTCTAAGTTGGGGGAAACCTATACCCAGTGAATATTCCTAGAAAACATTAACAAGTGAAATCTGGCAATATGACAAAATGACTTTTATTGAAAAATGCAAGGAGAGTTCAATATTGTGAAATCTGTCAAAAGATTTGATTGTCTAGGTTTATTCAATAAGAAACAGCATCAGTTGAATAGGAGGTGAAAAGTAATTGATAAAACTGCATAATAAAACAAGAATCTATAACAAAGTTACTTAATAAAGAAGAAATACGTAATGAAAATCTGTCTCTCAAACTAAAAGTGAGAAAAATACTTATTAGAAAAACACCAAATGGTGCCTATAATACTAGAAATTAGTAGGATTTTAACATCACCGTATGATACAGTATGTAAGGAACATATAGTGGGAACCAAAGTAATTAAGCAACAGAAGAAATTAAAGGTACAGAAAGCAAAGGCTGTGGGGCCAGGGGGTGGACCTGGTTGAGTGCACACATTACAGTACACAAAGAACCGGGTTCGAGCCCTCAGTCCCCACCTGCAAGGAGGAAGCTTCACAAATCGTGAAGCAGAGCTGCAGGTATCTATTTCTCTCTCTCTCTCCTTCTCTATCTCCCCCTTCCCTCTCAACTTCTGACTGTCTCTATCCAATAAATGAAGATAATTTAAAATAAAACTTTAAAAAAAGTAATGGTTGTAGTTTCAAATAAATATGATTGGCCTAATAAAATTTTGGAGAAAAATAGTGGAGTGAAAGTTGTAACAGGCATCTTTAAACTCATAATTAAAACAGGAACTAACATACAAAGAAAAAAATGAATGTACTAAGATATAAAGTCAATATAAAATTTGTACCAGAAGTATAGAACATGATAAATATGACATTTCAAATCAGAATTGAATGAGTATAGAAATGACTAGGAATATATAAAGAATATATTTTACTTTATTGTTTCAAAGATTTTTTTTCAATTATGAGAAAGAGGAGAGAGAAAACTACAGTACTGTCATAGATGGCGCTGGGGATCGAACTTGTGACCTCTGAGCCTTGAGACATGCTAGTTCATGCTCCAATAACGTGAATTATCTCCATGAAAAAAAAGAAAACCTTTTAATTCCCGCATCACATTTAGGAGATCAAATTATAGAACTTAGCACTAAAGGAGAAAAGCCAACATATAAAACGATGTATTTAAAAATAACTTCAGAATAGAAATAACAGAAGAGGGAGACGGGCAGTAGCACAGCGGGTTAAGTGCAGGTGGTGCCAAGCTCAAGGACCATCATAAGGATCCTGGTTCAGCCCCTGGCTCCCCCACTGCAGGTGAATCGCTTCACAGGTGGTGAAGCAGGTCTGTAGATGTCTGTCTTTCTCTCCCCCTCTCTGTCTTCCCCTCCTCTCTCCATTTCTCTCTGTCCTATCTAACAACAATGACAACAGCAATAGCTACAACAGTAAAATAACAAGGGCAACAAACGGGAATAAATAAATAATAAAAAATCTTTTAAAAAATAACAGAAGAGAATCGTAAAAGAGAAAGTGGCTGATTCTATGTAAAAAAAAAATAACAAAAGACCAACCTAAATTACAAAAGCATAAGCAATACATATCACTAACAAAGTACTCCCCTCTGAACTATATGACTAGCCTTCATGTTTCAAAAAAAAAAAAAGTCACTAACCTAATTAATAAAGGCCAGTGAGTTTGAACAAGTAATGTCTAGAAAAAGGAAGTTCAGTATATAAGACTCAATTTCACTTATAGAAAAAACAAATAGGCACTAAAAATTATAACAGGGAGTACTGCTCAGCTCTGCTTTCTGGTGGTGCTTGGATTTGAACTTAGGACTTTCTGTGCCTCTGGCATGAAAGCCCATTGCACTGCTGACTTCTCTAACTTCCTGACCTGGAAGCCATTTTCTAATGATAAAATAAAGCAAATAATTCAATAATATGAATATACTAAAATTTCTTCAAATAATAGGTAATGTTATTATCTTTCAAGTAATTTTATAATTTTTGTTTGTTTCAATCCCCGATGCACTGCTCAATATAGAGCACATTGCAATGCATTAAGAATTCTTGGTGACATGGCACCAAAGTTAAAGGCTCTGGGGGTCCGGAGGTGGGGGTGCGTGTGTGGGAAGGACGGCTTTCAGGTCCTGGTGGTGGAAGAGGATCTAGGCTGGAGGTGAAAGAGGTTTTCAGAAAAGTAAGAGATTTTACACATGTATCAACAACTGTATTTACTGTATATCATTAATTCCCCCCCCCCACAATTAAAAAGAAGACTTCTTGGTGGTAACTCTATTTACTAAAAACACAAATATGCTAGGATAGAGTACCAGGTCTGGAGAGTCAGGCTGTAGCACAGAGGGTTAAGTGCATGTGGCGCAAAGCACAAGGACCGGTGTAAGGATCGGGGTTCGAGCCCCCGGCTCCCCACCTGCAGGGGAATCGCTTCACAGGCAGTGAAGCAGGTCTGCAGGTGTCTGTCTTTCTCTGCCCCTCTCTGACTTCCCCTCCTCTCTCCATTTCTCTCTGTCCTATTTAACAACAACGTCATCAATAACAACAGCAACAATAATAACTACAACGATAAAAAATAAGGGCCACAAAAGGGAAAACAAATAATAATACATAAATATTAAAAAAATTTTTAAAAGAGTAGAAAGTCTGCATTTAACCAGAGACATGTCAAATTAGTACAGCCCAGAAACAATTTCAAAGCTCTAGGTCCCAGATATTTGTTCTCCATCATTCCTGTAATCATAGTAGAAGCATAAATTTAGGTGCCATGGTTGAAGTCTGTCCCATTTTATCTTCTACAATATTCTCTCCGTTGAGGAGTTAGCCAGAACACTACACTTAAGAATAGTCTCTTAAATAGAAACTAAATACACCAAATAGTGGATTAAGTAAGTACTTCATGGTGTCTTTTTGAGGTCTTTCTACATTCTTGCTGCACTTACTGAGTCACTGCAGACTATTGTGTACTTTTACTTTAAGGTCCATATTTTCCCCGAACTTATGGCTACAAGTTGTGCTCTTATCTCATGGGCTCTGGTCTATATCTAGGTGCTCTGGCTTTGTGAGGAAGTGCACCACCCAAAGTGGAATTAAGAAGTCCTCTGAGCTGGAAAAGTTTCACCAGAGTACTGGAGCTGAAAGGTTGACATCCCACGCCTGGCGTCTCTAAACACCATCCAAAGTGAAACGTGTCGAGGTGGTGCTGGATGCCTTGAATTGGCTGAGCTCAGCAGACACAGGATCAAGTGGTTTGGATCAAAAGAAGCATGCAGGAAAATAAGCTATGACCCAGAGGTTCCAGGACTGGGAGAGATATGGATGAATAGAGAATGGGGAAAGTTCCCAACGTCTTAAGAGTTTAAGAAGGAAATAGATACTTATTGTTACACCCAAGTTACTTGAGAATTTGGTTTACTTTGAAAATTCCATGGGTGGGATTTACTGTATCATACAAGAGCTTACCATGATTTATGTCATTTAATGCTATTTACAAATAACTGTGTCTTATATACTGACAAGACCAGTTGCTTCCGGTCTTCCTGGTCTAAGATTATAAGATTATTTAATATTTCAAAGAAAAGGTCATTATCAGAAAGGTATTAAAAATGTAAGCCCTCTGTGACAATTCAAACAGGTAACTAGTTTGAAATCTGAAGTTCTCAGAATTAGGGTCCATGTATCAAAAAGTTTGAGGCATTCAATCTATTTCCCCTCTCATACTGATTACATAGTGATTTATAAGACTGTAAGTTGATAGGAATGTATATTAATACCATTCCCTCCACATTCCCACAAGTCTGTGTCTCTACCTCCACCCCCATATAGTGGAGCTGAAAATCTACCCTCACCCTCCACTCAGAGTTTTTTTTACCTCAGTGCAATACTCCAAACTCAGTCAGTCTGTCTTGCATTTCCCTTACTGTTCTTTCTCAACTTCTCTTTATGAGTGGGATCATCCCATACTCATCTTTCTTTTTGACTTATCTCACTTAATTCATTCTAACTCCGTCTAAGATGGGTTTGAAAAGGTGAGTTCATTACTCTTAATAGCTGCATAGTATTCCATTGTGTATATATACCACGACTTTTTCAGCCACTCATCTGTTGTTGGGCACCTGGGTTGTTTCCAGGTTTTGGTTATTACGAATTGTGCTGCTATGAACATGGGTGTACATATATCTTTTTGGATGAGTGTGATTGAGTCCTTAGGATATATCCCTAGGAAAGGAATTATTGGGCAAACAATGTCAAAAATGTGTCCTGGGACCTCACCTCCTCAGATCCCTGCCCCACTATGGAAATATAGAGACAGACTGGGAGTATGGATCAACCGGACAACACCCATGTTCAGAGGAGAGGCAATTACAGAAGCCAGGCCTCACACCTTCTGCATCCCATAATGATCCTGAGTCCAGGCTCCTAAGGGATAAAGACTAGGAAAGCTTCCAGTGGAGGCAATGGGATATGGAACTATGATGGTGGAAACTGTACCCCTCTTATCCTACAGTCTTGTCAATCATTATTAAAACAATAAATTTTAAAAAATCACAACAACAACAAAAAAGAACAGTCTCCTTCTTGTCCAACTTGGTATTTGACATTTTGAGAACATCTGAACTCCCTGTGTGGATCTTTTTTTTTTTCTTTTGTAGAAAATCAAAACATGGCAAGACTGACAAGTGCTCTTGTCTCAGTTTTCTCTAGTTCAATAACTAGAATAAGAAACTCATTTGGACTGACAGTACAATCAGAAAATTTGTACAAGGGACTTAACAGAGCAAAGAAAAGCTGAAAGAAGAGCTTTATATTAGATTTGAGTTTAGTGTCCTTATTTCTTACTGTAAGTTTGGTGTGGAGAAAAAGTAAATAATTACTGTCAAAAGATGTCAACGATATCAAACACCAGGAGATAAAATCCCCTTAATAAAATCGAGCTAAAAAATAAGTCATTTCCTCAAAAAAAAGACAATAGAAGACAAAGATCTAAAATGATGATTCTACAATGGTCTTAAGAATTAAACTGTTATACGGGAAAGTGGGCCCTATCCAAGGGTTCCAGGACTGGGGGAAGTAGGGGCTCTATAGTGGAGATGTGAGGTTCCTGGGTTCAAAAAGACAATGGATAGTTAATGTTATCATCACATTATTTGGTAATTGGGTTAACTTTGAAAAGTCCTTTTGTTAGGGTTTGCTGTACAGTACCCAGTATCTTGTATATAGCTGTGCTATTGGTTGCTTCTGATCTACTTGGTCTAGGCTTTTGAGAGAGTCTGCATATCAATTACACAGCCTATATATTGAAAAGATTCAGTCTGTGTTTTAAAAAACTTCGAGACATACAATTAATTTTCCCCCTCTCATATTAATTAACTAGTGATTTATGTGACTACATTTTACTAGGAGTGTACATAAACACCATTCCCACCACCAAAAGACTGTGACCCATCCCTCTCACCCACTCCCACCCCCCACTGGCCCAGGAAGCTGCATGTCTACCCCTCACCACAGGGTTTTTACTTTGGTGCCCTACTTACAATTTGGTCAGGTCCTGCTTTTAGTTTCCCTTTCAGATCTTCTTCCTCAACTTCTGTTGATGAGTGGGATCATCCCATACTCATCTTTATCTTTCTGACTTAGCTCACTTAACATAATTCCTTCTAGCTCTGTCCAAGATGGGTCAGAGAAGGTGGGTTCATTGTTCTTGATAGCTGCATAGTATTCCATTGTGTATATATACCTCTCCCGATCCATATCAAATAATATTGCATCTGCCGATCACAACCTAAACAACACAACGATTGCCACCTCAACATGCTTCACTTGAGACTGTGTCCAGAGACTTCACGTGTGGAATGACAACCCTTCAGCTTCATTACTCGGGTGAGACCTTTCCTTTCATAGTATACTCTAATTCCATCTCAGGTGGTTCACTTTCTAACAAAGTCCCAAAACCTAGATATACACCAGTTTCTGTGAGAGAGAGCAGATGTTCACACATATCCGTAAACTACTGCAAAATATATACCTGAAAGCAGAAGTACACTAGAGTTTGCAGTGAGTATCCCCCTAACACTTCCTCTCCACTATTCCAAGCTTTGGGTCCATGATTGCTCAACAATTTTGTTTGGCTTCGTATGTTAACTCTCTTTTCAGTCACCAGGTTCCAGATGTCATCAGGATGCCGGCCAGGCTTCCCTGGACTGAAGACCCCATCAATGTGTCCTGGAGCTCCGCTTCCCCAGAGACCCACCCTACTAGGGAAAGAGAGAGGCAGACTGGGAGTATGGACCAACCAGTCAACGCCCATGTTCAGCAGGGAAGCAATTACAGAAGCCAGACCTCCCACCTTCTACAACCCACAATGACCCTGGGTCCATGCTCCCAGAGGGATAGAGAATGGGAAAGCTATCAGGGGAGGGGGTGGGATATGGAGATTGGGTGGTGGGAATTGTGTGGAATTGTACCCCTCCTACCCTATGGTTTTGTTAATTAATACTTTCTTAAATAAAAAAAAAAGAATCAAACTGTTTATACAGATTAGCCTGGTAATAAAATAAAATCACAAGTTCTAAAGTCAGCAAGTCTAAAGCCCCCAGATCACCATGGAAATGGATTTCTTCATTAAAAATAAAATCAGTAGACTATCTTAGTCCATATGCATGTTAGCCGCCAGGTTCAGGCAAAAATTACTGAAATCTTGAGCCCCTTGAAATATACCTAAAATATGTGGTCCAGGAGGTGGCGCAGTAGTTAAAAGTATCGGACTCTCAAGCATGAGGTCCTGAGTTCAATTTCCAGCAGCACATGTACCAGAGTGATGTCTGGGTCTTTCTCTCTCCTTCTATCTTTCTCATGAATAAATAAATAAAATCTTTTTAAAAAAAAAAAATATATATATATATATACCTAAAATAGACTTCCTAGCTTTTTCCAAAATGGAGACCCCAAATTTTATCTGCTATTTTCATACCTCTAAGTTCATGATTATTAAACAATTTGTTCTGCTTTATATCTTAATACTTTTCAACTACCAAGCTTCAGATGCTACCATGGTGCTAACCTGACTTCCCTGGGCAGATGACCTCACCGAAGTGTCCTAGAACCTCACCTCCCCAGAGCCCTGCCCCACTAGGGAAAGACAGAAACAGGCTGGGAGTATGGATTCACCCATATCCAACAGAGAAGCAATCACAGAAGCCAGACCTTCCATGCACCCCATGATGACCCTGGGTCCATACTCCCAGAGGGATAAAGAATAAGAAAGCTTCTAATGGCAAGGATGGGATACAGAACTCTGGTAAATTCTGTGGAATCATACCCCTCTTTTCCTTCAGTCTTGTCAATCATTATTAAATCAATAAAAGAAAAAATCAGATTTTCTGTAATGAATAAAGCTCGATTGAACTGTGAATGCATTTAGAAGTTCCAGATATGAGTCTTAAATAACCTTTCAAAATCATTTTTTTCAATGTCATACACTTAAAGCATACAATATCAAAAAAAAAAAAGAAATCAGCATGTAAAATTAAAATGACTAATAATTTAAAAGTGGAAATTCCTTTGTACAAATTAGAAACCAGAAATGATGTCACACATTGTTTTAATCTCTGTTTCCTTAAAATAGAAAACACATTTCAGGGGCAGTGTGGCATAGCAGAAGAATCGAAGGCTGTGTCCAAAAACTGTGAGCTAGTATGATTATGTTGAAAACTGTAAGCTTTGGCCTTGTCATCAGTGATAGCAAAGAAATGCTATCTTCCACCTTGTTGGGTTACTGGGTTATGATAAGAATCGATCATTCAGTACAGTATAAGTGTCTATGTAAGTATGCCCTAATGGTAGTTACTATTATCACTAGCATTTAATAACAGAAATTAGTACTAGAACTATGTGAAAACAAAAGTCACATAGTCACAAAGTCAGTCTAGAATTCTAAAAACTAAATGTAATCACGTTAACACTGAATAAAAGAAATTCCAGTTAGCACTAACAAGGAAAAAAGATGATTAATATACAACACTGACCTTCAAGGAATCTGAAATTGTTTTACTCAATGACACATCTCATGAGTTAAGGATTGGACCCAATGATCAGTCTAAGTGGGAAGGACCAAAATGAGTATAGTCACAGCCAAGGATTCTGGGAGTTGATAGTCCAGTGATGAGATATCAACTCACAGCACAAGAGCATATATAGGATCTGACGAGAGGTGCAAAGCCAAGTGGCAATAAAGAAGAAATGTCATCTAACACTCTGGGGAGCCTCGTGAAGTTGAGGCAGGAAGCAACCTTCATGATGGTTCTTGAAGAAAGCAATGGATTTCACTCTTCAAGAGAACTGCAGACCCAGAATCAGGAATAACAAGGAACGTAAAGCTAAATCCATCTGTAGCTAGGGTGGCAGTGGCTGGAGCAGATTCTGCCAAATCATCTCGAGGTGAGATGGCATGGCACTCAGGCCTTTGGCCATCCTCCAAGAGCCAGCAGGGGGACTGATAGCTGGCTTTGAGCAGGAGAGTTACCTGATTAAAAGGTCCTATTGCTTTTAAGGAAAATCACTGTGAGGTCAAGTGTGGCCAGAAGAGGAATGAGAGGGGGAGTAAAGGCCCATGGTCATAGGAAGCTAGTCACTGTCAGGCTGCCGCTGTGTAGATAAGAAATGGGATGCTAAAGTAAAAGCAAAGTAGAAGATGAAGAACCAAAGTAGGGCATTTATAACGTGCAATCTCAGGGACCCGATAGCCGATGAGATGTGTAGGTAGTCGAGGCCGATTTCAGATTTCTAGCTTGGAGAAATGGGTGGGAGGTAATGCCAGTAATGAGATTGGAAAACATAAGACAAATAGGTCTCATACAGGGTCTGGGGAGACAGCACACTGGTTATGCAAATGGGTCTCCTAGGCTAGAAGATTATTAGTTCATTTAGGGACACAGAAATCTTGGAGAGTTTAAGGGAGATAGATGGCTGCATTAGCAACCATCAAAGGACACAAAATATATCTCCCAGGGAATTTATAGGGCGAGAACTATATTTGACTGTTTAAAATGACAGAGAAAGCTATTCAATTGCTCCAGCTGCTAAATACAGACTATTCCACAGGTAAAGTCAAAGTCTCACCTTTTCACGTCACAGGCTCTGCTAAACTAAAATGGATTTTAAAACTTAGTATTTAGACTAGATCAGCAAATATACATTACCAGGGGGCACCCTACTATCTCCAGAGGGGAGACAATTCTGTACCTTTCACTGATGGCATTTCTCCAAATGCCTTCCCTGGGACTGAGTTCTAGCACATCCTTAATTCTTTTTTTTTTTTTTTCCTTCTCCACAGGAATGATTTTATAGCACAACACAGAGGGGAACAACCCTAGAGGAGAATGTGGGCAGAAATCAATCATTCCCTTTCCTATGAGATAGTTAGCTCCCTGGGCAAAACAGACATTTATAAGAAAACGAAGGACACATCAATTCCACTGAATTCTACAGACTTCTTTCCCAGGTGTAAAAATCTTACTAGAAAAGATAATGAGCAGAAACACCATAGGCTTCAAGGCTGACATCTGTCCTTGTATTAAGCTTCAGACTGAAGCACTTGGTTTGAGATTATCTGTAGGAGACACAAGTGACACGAAAACTCTCTCACTAAGACATGGATCACCTCCGTTGGCTGATGATGACAAAGGTTTTAATTACAGTCCATGTCTATAACTCCTCCATCAAATTGTATACCTTTCTATTATGCCTGTTATCTTATAATTTTATTAATCAGTATGAAATTAAAAAATCTATACCTTTGCAATACATATTGTGGCAGTTTGTGCCTGCATTTACTGAACTTCCTGCAAGCCTGGTTTGCCCTAACGATGCTAGAATAATGTTTAATATGGAAAGTGGTGATTAAGTACCCTGAAGAAATGATTAATGGGGATTGGATTCATGAAGTTGTTTTTTTTTCTTTCTCTCTCCCTCTCTCTCTCTCTCTCTCTCTCTCTCTTTGTGAGAGCATGTTCTTCCTAGTGAGTACATTAAGTTCAGAATATCCCCTAAATTGTAACTTTATATATTCATTATGGACATCCTGCCAGAATGGGGCTCATGCCATGCATGGTCCATGGTCTTCAGGATATTCTAAATACCAGAACACAGACAAAACAGAGTGTGGGCATGCTTCCCATACTTAACATATTAGCTATTCATTTTCATCTATAGACTATCAAAACAGAATTATTTGATTTTTTTAAAGACCATTTAATAAAACTTTTCTTATCATTTGGATCTCTCCCTCATTAAAATAAACACCCTGATAATGACCTATATTTGATTCTTATAAATCAGACACTTATTCGTTGCAATTATAAGAACACTTGTGACAAGTCTTTTACAAGATAAATAATTCATATGCAAAGTGAAAAGGATGTGATAAAATAATTTTATCGGGGCCGGGAGTTATCGCAGTGGGCTAAGTGCATATGGTGCAAAGCGCAAGGATGGGTGTGAGAATCCCAGTTCGAACCCCCGGCTTCCCACCTGCAAGGGGGTGGCTTCATGAGCGGTGAAGTAGGTCTGCAGGTGTCTGTCTTTCTCTCCCCCTCTCTGTCTTCCCCACTTCTCTTGATTTCACTCCGTCTTATCCAACAACAATGACAGCAATAACAACAATAATAGTAACAACAACGATAGACAACAAGGACAACAAAAGGGAAAAAATAGTCTCCAGGAACACTAGATTCGTAGTGCAGACACCGAGCCCCAGCAATAACCCTGGAGGCAAAAAAGAAAAAAAAAATTTTATCCTCACTTCATTCCCTTTTCTTTCTTCCTCCTATTTTTAGTAAATTGGGAATAATGTTTAAACTAAAAAAAAAAAAGTAGTGTATTGACTACTTCCAACTTCAATGTAGCAGTGCATAGTAGAGAACCTGTTATATTGAAATGTAGTTAGAAGCTTGAGGACAAAAAGGCAATATTGTGTCAAACTAGCGCATCCAGTTGGCCTGGTTGAGCAAGTCAATAAGGCAGAATGAACCCAGTCACCTTAGACTGCAAGGACAGGACTTGGTTATTGTTCTCCACAGAGACCAAGAAACTGGGGGATAGTAATCGGAAAATATTCCTGTCCCCAACATTACTTGCAGATCTAACTGCACAGCCAACAGAAAATCCCCAAGGGTAGTTTTACTCATAGGTCAGCCCCCAAGGCAAAGGCAACCCTCTCTCCAGTGAGCTGGATCTGATAGTCACAAAGGTTTCACATGTAGGCTGAGCAGTTGAGGTGCCTGTGGAGTCACAGTCTGTGCTGGGTAAATCAGATTCATTGGCAGGGTGAATGAGAACATTCAGCCTTGTCTAATAGCACTGCAAAAGGATGGTGACTGCAGAAGATCCCCAAATCTCAGTCCCTATGCCTCACCTTCTCTAGTCCCTCAAGCACGCGCGCGCGGGACATGTGATTCATTATAAAACAGAGACAGCGAGGGCACAGCAGTAGTTCACCATGGATGATGTTCTATTTCTTTTTTCTTTCCTTTCGTTCTTATTTGTATGTGGTGCTGAGGGCAGAGATGAAACACCGGCCTCTCACAAGCAGGCAGTGTGTGCTGACGATGAACCGCCCCTCGGCAGCAAGACATATGGTTTCAAAGAAATTTTACCGATGCATGTAAGATTAAGAAAAAAAAAAAGCTGTCTTATTTCATAGGACAGAAAGAAATTGAGGGGAAACAGGGATTTGAGAGAAGGAAATAGAGACTTCCTTTGCTAAGGAAGCTTCCTTCCTGAACGCCTGAGCACGGAGACGTGTGTGCTCACCAGGTATGCCACCCCAGCCCATTTAACCAAAGGGGGCATAATCCTGGGTCAGTCTGATATGGTCAGGTGACCCCTGTGAAAACAGACACTCCTCGATTAAGAAGCTAGGACATATATACACTGTGGAATACTAGCCATAAGAAAACGTGACATCTTACCTTTTGCTGTAAAATGGACAGAACTAAAAGGGGTCAGGATAGGTGAAATTAGCCAAAGAGACAATGACATATATGAGATTACTTCACTTCTAAAGCGGCATTATAGAAATAAAACAAAGGCAAAGAGACGTTAATAAACTGATAGCCAATATCAGCAGATCTTAAATATTCCAAAGTGGGAGGCAGAAGATTAAGAGTGGGCTGGGGAGTCAGTATGGTATGGGGGAAGAAGTCTTGGTGGTGGATGAGGTGTGCTGACACAGATCTGAGGAAGTTGTGAAACTGTACCTTTGTGAAAACAGTCTTATGAAGCAATGCTTTCTCAATAAAAATTACATACATCTGTATGTATATATGTGTATATACACATATACAGAGGAAACCTAGTGAGAAAACAGATACCTTATCCTGAAAATACCAAGGAATTAAATTCTGCCAACAACCATGTTAGTTTAGAAGAAGGCAAAAATCTCAGCTGAGACCAGAGCCCTAGTGATGACTGATTTGTAGTCTTGTGAGACCATGACCAAAGGTTCCAGATTAACCAAACCCCACCTGGATGTCTGGTCTATAGAAAGAAAACATGAGGAAATAGGCACTGTGCTATATCTGTAGTAACTTACAACACAGAAGTAGGAAATTAACACAGGGACAGACTCCCTAAATATAAGAAATATGAACAAAAGAGAGAAAGCAAACAACAAACGTCTTTAGAAATGTCTACTTGTAGGATGGTATCTACAGAGTGCTAGGTATTTGTTGGATGCTTTTAGATGACAGCCTTTCACAGACAGACATGTATGACCTGAACTCATTTGGAATTCTCTTACTAGCTAAATGTCTTTGATAGGATCACTACAGTCCAGTCAAGGCTTAGAGAGATATCCACTGTTACACTTTAATCTTTTATCTGTCTATAGCATTAAGCATTCTACCCTTTTCTCTATACTTTTGAAGTTGAAATCTATATGGGGGGGAGGGAGAGAGAGAGAGATCATTGAAAGTAGTCTTTAGGAAGGACATATTTTAATTTTAACAAATTTCCTTGGGGCATCTTTAACAGGCAATGTACGACTACACAAAATATATGCAAATACCAAGGAGTTTTTAGACCACCATTATCCTGATTACTTTGGTTAGAATATTCTTGACAGAGTCTAATGAACTACACATTTTCTTTGACTCTTAAATCTTATTTCACTAACCCTCAAGGGGAAAATGTAGCCTACTCAAATTTCAGTATGACTGAACTGTAGACACGTGCACCATTACACTGGAAAATGGGCACTTCCTTGAAACGTTTTATATTCTCAGATAAGTTTATCTGTACCCTCCCCCAAAGCTATAGTTGAATCTATATCTGTATCTATCTATATACATAGCCTTCTCTGATCTTCTCTGGTCTTACACTTTTCTTTTGCTCAGAATATTCATGTACATAATAGAAAAGTCAACTAAAAAAAGGTTTTTTTTTAATATGTAAGAAAAAAGAAACTAAGTGGAAGAGAACTATAATGTCATGATGTTAAGATTGTCACTGTATTGTGTGTTGACTGTTTTGAGTGAGATGTTTGACTACTGTAGTTAATCAAAGAAATTTATTAAAGTTAATTTATCCATAAATGGGGCAGACATATTCAACCTTTACAAGTCTCTTGTTTTTTAAAGTTAATATAGTTATATTACATGTCAGTTAAATACAAACCAGGAGAAAATACTTGGGAACAAGTATTTTAAGTAGTTTTGAATAAAATATTGATTTTTTTTTCTAATTTTTTAAGATATAAATTGTATACTGACAAAGCAATCTCAATTAATGGCTCACATTTGTCTTTAAATCCTCAAAAAGATAACAAAGTGTCACCAAGTGATAAAATAGATATCAACTTATTATTAACTGTGATAATATCTCAACTGGTGAAACCATAAGACTGCGTTTTATGCTTTTATTTATTATGAACTTTTCCCATTATTTTCTACTAATGTGAAATCAATAAGACACAAATAATAAACATATTGCATGGTGATTAAGCAAAATGTTGTCCACATTTATTATTGATTATTCTATTTTTTCATCAGGATTGTCCAAATAAAAATAAGAAACTAACAGAATGAGAAAATATACCAAACAAATAAAGCCAAAGAATGTACAAACAGGTGCATTGCATTTTTCAAGCTACCTTCTTAACTTCCCAGTATAGTTTTTAGTAGATGATGAAATCTTTGTAGATTTATAACTTGCAAAAAGTTTTATCTTCCATATGGAAAGAAATGACCATGGAAAATTCAAGAGGAGGATGATCATAGTAAAAACAGTTTCAGGGCCAATAGCTTAACTTTTATCAACACAAAAGGAATGGCTCCTTAAGATAAACTAAATATTAGCAAGAAAAAGGGTGCGCTACGATGATAGATATTGATAAATTTCTGGTTAATTATAGTTAGAGGGGTCTCTTGAGTGTAATGGAACTGGAATGCTGATGGTTTCATACACATACATAGGAGTGAAAATAAACTACTGAAATTTTCATAATACTTAAACCAACATTGAATCAGTAACAAACCAGCAAAAGTGAGAAACATCCTACTCAAAAAAGAAAAGCTTGTATTTTTAATGTCAAATTATTTATGTTGTCCTGAAAGTCAATCAAGCACACAAAAATCAAATAAGAAGGTACAATCATCTTTCACTGATTGGCAATTATTGGGGGGGGTGTTAAATTAAATGTCGTAAACAAAAATTTTGCCAAAGTAAAGCTTTGTGTTTACTTGTCACTTTGAAATGTGCTTAGCTAGTCTTCAGGCTGAGTCCTTCTAAAGTGACTTCTTCCAGATCTGATGGAGTATAGACCACACAGGCTCAGTTTTAGTCTTCTCATTACCATAAATGTCATCTGTGATTATGATCTCTATAAAATTTTAAAAAATCCTAATCTTCCATTTTACTAATATGTAGGTTAAAATGTTATTTTTTAAAAAAGCTATCTACTGATATAACCCTCTCTCTCTACAAGCCCCACACTTAGCACATAATAATAAGAGAAAGAGTACCAGGTATCTGCACACTCATGGGCCAAAATCTCTTTTGCTAGAAACTGATCTCTAAATATACTGCAGCTGGCATGATTCACTCCACAATGAACTCCATTCAAGTCCAAATGCCAAGGGGATAAGCAACTACCTTTTACCAATGATTTCCTTTTTCCTGGACACATTTGGGATCAATGCTTGAAATCTTTTGGGTTTGAATCTACAATGTTTAGAGTAAACATTCACATGCAACCAATACACCCTTCATATAATAAACAGTAGCACCGACAGTCATGGTAAAACAAACAAACAAACAGCTGAGGAGGAGGAGGAGAAGGTGGGGAGACAGTGTGGAGGTAGTGTCAAGTGTTTGAAGTTTTGCAATATCTTCTCATACTGATATCCAAGGGAGACAGATAGATATATAACGACACTGCACTTCATGCTGTCTGGCACATTGGAATACTACAAGGGAGAGAATGGCTAAAACTAAAGATTTACAACATTGGAAGACATAGCAAATAATTCACAGCAGCCATAATGTAGTAGGATGTCAAAAATATACATTGAACAAAATCAAGAAGATGCCTCTTTGTGCTCTCGTGGTATCTTTTCCATTTATTCCTGAAGCATAAAAGTCCAAAGCTTATGCCCCTTCCTAATAGAAGTGTCTGTCTAGATAACTGAGGTGGAAACAGAATTAATTATGTTCTTCCATGTCAGTCCCAAGTCATAATACAAGAAAAAAAAAAAAAAAGTCGTTTGGATAAATGGGTTTGCAATGAGTTTGGTGTCATAAGCAGAAAGGGGAAACGTTGATGGTGCACACCATGTTAGGGGAGAGGTGTGGATGTTCACAGTGAAACTATCTGGGAGTATTTGTTGGACTGAGTGTACAGGCTCCCACACACAGAATGAAATCTTACTGGGAAGAGCCACCTGGCTCTGGAAAGCTGGAAAAAAGGCTGGGGACCTGACCATGGTCCTGAAAAAGAACAAGTAGATGATTCTCAAAAGTCTCCAATCATTCAAATAACAACCTACTTTTAAAAAATTAAATAAACAGTAGAGTAAACAAGAGAAACATCAAAAAAAAAAAAAAGCAAGTCTAAAAAAGAAAAAGTCAAAACTTTGTCTATGACCAGGTCAGCCTTACCAGACCCTCCGTCCTCAACTATTTCTCCTTGGGTGTTGGGTTAATTTCAGAATTTAGAGACACTGTTCTTCCTTTAAAACTAGGAATGAAGATGTTGACAAATTCACATTTTAAATTCCTCAGAAATCTTGCAGTTAGTAATTCTTATTCTAGTGTTTAATTCTTAAACTCTGATGGAAAACCCTCTGAAAAGCCCAAAGCACACATCACCCTAGGACCTCCTAAACTCTGCCTATAAAGCTTGGGAGCCTTGCTTCTAGATGGAAAATTAAGACCAGCCCCTTTTAAGGGGTCGCAAAATACAGGTCCCTCGGAGGACATGTGTGTCGGATTTTCCTCAGGACGTTTTCCAGCCCTTACAAACCCAAGAGTCCAGCGGCGGTCAACCACACCAGCTAAAGTTAATATTCCACCTAACCATCGGAGGAAACATTTTATTCCCCTCCGCACAAAAGACACCTTAGCAACAGAAGGAAATTCCCTCTAATTGTGAATGTAGGAATAAATAAATAAATGAGACCTGTCATGAAAGTAATGTAGAGAGGCATCACTGAAAATTTTAAATAAAATAAAAACGCAACTCGTCCAAGTGCGAAGACTACTTACGGGTTCCATCAAAACGAGTGGCGATGGTGTCCAGGAAGGTGTTCTGAGGCGCCAGTAAGCCTTTCATGACCGGCATGTTTCCAGCGCGGTGTGCAATTCTCCATCAAAGTTTGCCCAGAAGGATGGTTCGAGAGGAAAGTGCCAAGCGGGGAGGAAGGGAGCGTGATGACGGGGCAGGGGAGGGGGCCCCCTCTCGGCGTGGCGCCGGGGCCCAGGCGCAGGGGGAGGACGGCCGGGCGGGCGAGCGAGCGAGTGGCAACCGCCGCCCGGGGCAGGAGCAGCCCGCCCGCACCGCCCGCACCGCCTCCCGCAGCCGAGCAGCCCCTGCGCCCCTCCGCGCGCTCACAGCCCCTCCAGGCGCCGCCTCCCCGCCCGGGAAAAGCCCGCGGTCGCCCGGCGCGCAGCAGCGGACCTAGGACCCCGGGGGCGCGGGGGGCGGCGCTCGATGCTGGGAGCGGCCCCAGCGAGCTCGGCTCCCACCCCCGCAGGAGCCTGGGAACAAAGACCCCTTTGTTCACGCTCGGTCCCTCTCCCCGGGAGACCCGAGTCCCGAGGGTGTGGTGTTAGCAAAGGGGAGGTAGCCGGCCTCCGCCTGCACCGCCCACAGCCCCGAAGCCAGGGAGCCCCAGACCCCGCCGGGTGCACCTGCTGCCCGGAGTCCCCAGGACCCAGGCCGGGCGGCATCGAGTTAGTCGCTGGGTCCTCTCCCTGAGTCCCTGGTTCTACCCACCCGGGAAGTGGTCCCAAGCTCAGGGGTGGGTGTTTCCACCTCTCCTTTCCGAGTCTCCCCCCCCCCGAAAAAAAAAAAAGAAAGGCTGTTTCAAGCCCCTTTCCCTAGACTGCGGTGACCTCCTCTCCCTCCTCCCAATTCTGAACTAAAAGAAAAATAGCAACAGTCTCGCTTACTTTTACAGACAATGGGTGGGTCTGATTCTTTGGCAACATGGGATTTAAAGAAAAAAAAAAAAACAGCCCTAGAAAACTTTGCTGCTTGTGCTGCTTTGCAGAAACCACAACGTAAGTCACAAAACACGGTGAGACGGCCAAGAGCCTCCGCACAGCGAGCGTGGCCCGCCGGCCCTCCCGGAGCCCGGGAAGCTTCCTCGGAGGCGCAGCTCCAGGCTGCACGCCAGGCCAGACCAACCTGGGGACTCGCCCGGGTCTCGGAAAGCGAAAGTGGGTCTCTCCCGGCCCTTCCCCCGGCTGCTCGCGGGGGGACTCCCTCTCTCCAGATGTCTCGCCAGAGAAAACCTCGCCCACGTCTGGGCGCAGCTTTGCTGGGAGGGGACAGAGAGAGAGGGAGAGAGGGAGAGTGGGAGAGAGAGAGGGAGAGGGAGAGAAAGAGAGAGAGAGGAAGGGAGAGAAAGAGAGAGAGAAAGAGCAAAAGAGAGAGAGGGATAGGGAAAGGGAGAGAAAGAGAGGGAGAGGGGGGAGAGAAAGAGGGAGGGGAAGAGACAGAGGATAAGAGAGAGAGACAGAGAGACAGAGACGCCGGGCGCGGGCTTCTGCAGAGCAGCCCGGATAAAGAGGAGGGAAAGTTGAGAAGCCCGAGACAGAAAGACCCGCGGGAGCCCAGGTGCGGCGCAGCCGGAAGGGAGCGAGTGGGGCGGGACGCAGACAGGTGTGCCAGGTGTGCCAGGTGTGCGCGCCGCCCCCGCTTCTCCGCCCCGCCGCGACCCCGCTTCTCCGCCGCGCCCCCACCCCGGCCGGGAGCCGCAGCTGGGAGAGGCCTTCCCGCCCCGCCGCCGCCCTGGGGAGAGGGAGGGAGGGCGGACTGCTCGCCGGAATCCTCCGGGTTTCCCGGGACCAAGGGGGACCCTGAAGGTTTCGTCACGGGCCGCCCAGGGCTGCGGGCGGGCGGGGTGGAGAGAGAGGGAAGCTCCCCTTTCCCCGCCCCCGGCCCAGCCCGGCCCCGGCCCCCTTTTCCTGGTGATGCACTTCCTGCCGGCGAGGATTCCCTTTGTGTTGAAATTCAGCCAGATCCGGCCCCCACACCTGTGCCCCGCGCCCTCGGGCCGGCTGCGGCCTGCTGCCAGGGGTCCGCCAGCGAGGCTCCGCGCCCGGCCACCCCGCGGGTCTGGCGCCCCCCGCCCATCCCGGCCCGGCTCCGGGTCCGGGTCCCGGTCCCGGTCCCGGTCCAGGTGCGCCGCGCTTTGCGGAAGCCCAGCTCTCCCCGGTGGCGCGCCTAGCCCACGGCGGGTGGCTGCGTGGGCTCCCTTTTGGGGAGAGCAAGGGAGAGGGAGAGAAAAAAAATGAGGGAATCCCTGCTTCTGTTTGGGTGGAGAACCCCAGAAAGCCTAGACTGCCTCTGAGACTGTAAATGCCAGGAAAAAAAGAAAGGAAAAGAAAACAAAAAACACCTTCCTTGAAATGGCTTGAAATTCACCATGAAATAGATGAATTGTAAACCATGATTCAGACTCACAGAAACGCACTGTATGGTGTGTTTGTGAAAACTGGTTCCTCGTGGGTTTATTTTACCAAGTGCACACATTTAAAAGAAGTAGTTTGTTGGGAGCTAGGTGGTAGCACAGCGGGTTAAGCTCAAGGACCAGCATAAGGATCCAGGTTCAAACCCCCGGCTCCCCACCTGCAGGGGAGTCGCTTCACAGGCAGTGAAGCAGGTCTGCAGGTGTCTGTCTGTCTTTCTCTCCCTCAGTCTTCCCCTCCTCTCTCCATTTCTTTCTGTCCTATCCAACAACAACGACATCAATAATAACTACAACAATAAAACAAGGGCAACAAAAAGGGAATATATATATACGCAAATATAAAACCTGGGTTTTATGACAGAGTCTCGCATTTACCACTGTCTTATTCTCACCTCCAGCACCTCCAGTGTGTTTGGCGTTGTTGCTAGGCATGACAGGATCCTTGTGCTAAATTTATATTCAAGTCAGAATCCTACTGGATTCTACTGGTCTGTGTTGGAGCTCACCAATTCTTTTGTACTTTGTTGTTGCTTTTTTAAAATTAGTAATTTAATATTGACTTACAAAATTATGAGACACAAAGGTATATTTCCACACCTTTCCCACCACCAGAGTCCTGTTTCCCCATTCCTTCCACTGGAAATTGTGGTAGTTCCCCCAAGGTCACAGGTATGTGCTGACTATTATTTCTACAACTATATATAGTTACATACATTTGCCCATTTTTTATCTTTGGTCTTGTCATCCCTTCCTTTTCACACCTACCCCTATTGCTACTTCCAAATGTCCTTCCTTTTTCCCTCTTCTCTGGGCATTTGGGGGATCTTGATGGAATTGGAGTTCCAAGTCCCCCGGTCGTCAACATTGCTACCCCTCTGGTCAGAGTCTCCTTACCTGGAAATTAGCATCACCACTCTGGTCTTTCCCCAGCCTGGACTCTGACTGCAGTGGTGACCTTGGGAGACCAAGGTCACAGAAAATATTTCTCTTCTCTTTTTCTTTTTTGTCCTTTAATCTTCTACTTATTTATTACTGGCTAGAAACGGAAAGAAACTGAGAGAGGAGTGGAAGATAAGACGGAGACAGAGAGACACCTGCAGTTCTGTTTCACCATTGGTAAAGCTTTTCCCCTGCAGGTGGGGACCAGGGGCTTGAACCTGGGTCCTTGTGTATTGTAATGTGAACACTTAAGAAGGTATTTCACTGCCTAGCCTCCCTTGACTATTATTTCTCTATCTATCTAGAGATAGAAATAAAGAAATATGTATATGTGTGTATGTATGTATGTATGTATGTATGTATGTATGTATATATAGAGAAAGAGGAAGAGAGAGAGAGAGAGAGAGGTAGAAACAGATAAAGATATGTTTGCCCTTTTCCCCCTGTGGTCCTGCCTTCTCTCCCTTCCTAAGTCACACCTACACCCGTTACCACTTCCAAATGTCTCTCCTTTTTTCCCTCTTCTCACTCTCCATCCTGTTGGAAGTGGGTTTCTGAGCCCTCTAGTCATCTGCCCTTTACATTTCTCACCCTTGCTAGTAATTTTTAGACTCAGTAAAAGAGACGTTAAGATCAACTAGTTGAGAGAAGAATCATTTAACTGCCCAAACCATTAAGGGTTTAGGTCAATGCAATATCCTAAAGATTGTTACTCGAGCAGAAGACTCCTAAAAGTTGCCTTTGTCTTGATTTCACCATTTCAGGGGGAAAGTATAGAAAATACTTACTATTATGGGATCCAGTGAGCTCTCTTGATGTTTAATCAGGATAAGTTTGATCATACTGAAGTAGTATTAGCACCCCACTTCAGATTAGGCAGCTTATCAATCAAAATTTAATTGTCACGTAGGGAGTAACAGTGGGCTCTCTTTTCTGACACCCAGGCTGGCATCTCATGGTTGCACATTCAAAACCAGCCCTCCACCATTACTCTTCAGCAGCAAAGCTGCTTGGCACATCACAATGTGCTCTGCTCTCTGGGTCCACAAAGGAGACATGATACTTACTCTAGGGATTCATGGGCCAGAATTGCTTGCATCCTCTTATTCATCTATGTGATAGACATCTATACCTTCATCTATACGAGAAATAATAGTCTTCATCTGCACTACTCCAGCCTTTAGGTAAATTATTGGTCAACAATTTGTTTGGCTTTGTATGTTAACTCTCTTTTCACCCACCAGGTTCTAGATGCTGCCATGATGCCGACCAGACTTCCCTGGACAGACAACCCCACCAGTGTGTCCTGGAGCTCTGCTTCCACAGAGACCCACCCTACTAGGGAAAGAGAGAGGCAGGCTGGGAGTATGGATCCACCTGTCAATGCCCATGTTCAGCAGGGAAGCAATTACAGAAGCCAGACCTTCCACCTTCTACAACCCACAATGACCCTGGGTCCATACACCCAGAGGGATAAAGAATAGGAAAGCTATCAGGGGATGGGATGGGATACAGAGTTCTGGTGGTGGGAACTGTGTGGAGTTGTACCCCTCTTATCCTATGGTTTTGTGTTTCCTTTTTATAAATAAAAAGAGAGAGAGAGAAATAATACTACAACCTCCATATTTTTTTTCAACTAAATGAGTAAATAGTGGGAGCCGGGCGGTAGTGTAGCAGGTTAAGTGCATGTGGTGTGAAGTGCAAGGACTGGCCTAAGGATCCTGGTTCAAGCCCCCACCTCCCCACCTGCTGGGTGGTTACTTCACAAGCAGTGAAGCAGGTCTGCAGGTGTGTGTCTTTCTCTCCCCCTCTCTGTCTTCCCCTCCTCTCTCCATTTCTCTCTGTCCTATCCAACAACAACAACATAAATAATAACAATTTAAAAAAACTACAAGGGCAACAAAAATAAATAAATATAAAAAATGAGTAAATAGTGTTAGATGCGTACAGTACTATATGAATTCTAGTCAGAACAATAAATATAGATTGTCACTATTATTATAGGTCATCCTGTATATGAATTGACCTACAGGAGAAATCCTTGGGGGTTAGGATTGTGGGAAAATGTAGGTGCATCATTAGAATAGATCTAGATCAAGAAATACAGACCATTATTGTTATTTTAGTTATCCTGAATGTGACTTGACCTCCAGAGCAAACATTTAGAGTGTAAATATGTAGGTGACTTTAACTGCTGCTCTTCACTTGTTAAGTATCATTTGCTATTATCTCAATCATTTCACCAATATGTTGCTTTATATTCACTGGTCTATTCCTCTCTCTCTCTCTCTCTCTCTCTCTTTTTCTCCAGGGTTATTGCCAGGGCTCAGTGCCTGCACCATGAATCCACTGCTCTTGAGGACATTTTTCCTCCTTTTGTTTCCCTTTGTTGTTGTAGCCTTGTTGTGGTTACTTTTGTTATTGTTGATGTTGTTCCTGGTTGGATAGGACAGAGAGAAATGGAGAGAGGAGGAGAAGACAGAGAGGGGGAGAGAAAGACAGACATCTGCAGACCTGCTTCACTGCCTGTGAAGCGATTCACCTGCAGTGGGGGAGCCAGGGGCTGAACCAGGATCCTTATGATGGTCCTTGAGCTTGGCACCACCTGCACTTAACCCTCTGCGCTACAGCCCAGCCCCCAGTCTATTTCTCTTAATCATGAAATGCACACTGAGCATTATAAATTCTACTATCTTAAGGAGCTTATCTTGGAAGCAGGTGGTGACACACCTATTTAAGTGTACTCGTTACACTGTGCAAGGGCCGAGGTTCAAGCCCTCAGTCCCATCTGCAGGGGAATTTTCAGAAGCCATAAAACAGTGCTTGCAGGCCTCTGTCAGAGGCTATCTCTTTATCTCCCTCTCTCTCTCTCTCTGTTCTGACCCCTCTAAATTTCTGTTTGTCTCTATCCAAAATAACTAAATAAAAATATTTTCAAAGAGAAGTTCATCTTATCTAGCATTGTTTTGCTTAAGGATATCTGGTATATTTGATATATTGAATGATATTTTTAATCAATATTCTGAATTCAGGAATAATACTAAATTCTAGTCTAATTGCTGACATGACCAATTACATAAACAATAATTAGAGGGTGTGAAATCCAAGTCTCTTTAAATTGTTGGATAGATATTTCCTAATAGTATTACTTAAATTGCAGAAATTCCCAACTATATAATCTCTCTTAAATCTCTAAAAATTTACTACAAAACCCAGACAAGCTCCCATGTTCCTGCCCTACAACTGGGACTTTCACCTTTTTTTTTTTTAATTTCTTTATTGGGGAATTAATGTTTTACATTCAACAGTAAATACAATAGTTTGTACATGCATAACATTTCTCAGTTTTCCATATAACAATACAACCTCCACCAGGTCCTCTGTCATCCTTCTTGGACCTGGATTCTCCCCCCACCACCACCAGGACTTTCACCTTTTAATCATGTTCCTATCATTTAAAAGGCCTCCATTCATTGGATACTAGTTATGGTAAATTATATAGATATGTGTGTGTGTGTGTGTGTGTGTGTGCGTGTATATAAAAGTAGATCTTTTTAATGAGGTGGTCTGTTGATTAATAAAGCAAACTTGTTCACAGTGTAATCTACTAGTTTTTAAACTATTTAAAGAGATTTTCTAGTTAAAATCTATATAGAAAGATAGTTTAATTAAAATAATATCAATAAGGGGATTATAAAACAATGTTCTACTTCTCTAATACTTTTCACATAATTTTCCTTAATGTGTATATATTGCTCTAAAGTGAAACACATTGAGAAAAATATAGATTAGTAAATTATATGAGAAGTGATGATTTATTATGCAAAAAAGGTAACTACTCATCTGAACATTAAGCTATAAGGGGTGCTCAAAACATGGCCCGGTAGACACAAGCATCACAGTCATTTAGTTGGAACTGCTATTTGCTTCCATTGAAACAGCGAAGTATTAGGCGCAGAAAGGTCAAGCTTCTTTCTCAACAAATTTTGAGACTTGAATAGCCATTTAGTATCTCTTGTATTCACATGGAAAGAAAGGAAGACAAAGTATCCTGATCTTGAGTTTAATATAATGTGATTAATGTCCAGGTAGAACATTTTGTTTCTACCTCTTTCCCTTTTATTGCCCTTGTTGTTTATCATTGTTGTTATTATTGTTGTTGTTATTGCTGTCATTGTTGTTGGATAGGACAGAGAGAAATGGAGAGAGGAGGGGAAGACAGAGAGGGGGAGAGAAAGACAGACACCTGCTTTGCAGCTAGTGAAGTGACCCCCCCTGCAGGTGGGGAGCCGGGGGCTCAAACCGGGATCCTTATGCTGGTCCTTGCGCTTTGCACCATGTGTACTTAACTCGCTGTGCTACAGCCCGGCCCCATCCAGGTAGAACATTTAAAAAATAAGATTGGTATTCATCTCTTAACACTTGAAAACAGAACCCCAGAACAATCCTTGCTGCTCCTGAGAACTTGAAATAAAAGCTGTGTTCCTTTGCTCGCACACAGATAAAGACAATTCAGTCTTGCCTAGTGCAGTGAAGATGAAAAGAGTGACTCAACACCCTCCTCTTCCCTAGTTTCTGTTTTTAGATTTTCACACAAGAAAAAAATATATATGTAAAGTCAGTCTTTTTCAAGTCTCCTGCTGCTCCTTTGTATGTATTTAAACCCAATGTTTTAGCAAATGAGAATTGATGCTTAGTGCTGATGTAAATGGCATTGCCGTCATCACTCGGCTAACAGAAAACAGAAATAAAAGGGTTGGAAAGGTGGGAAGGAAGGACATTGAACAGTTCTAAGTGCTGATAAGTTGTTTGTTTGTTTTTAATAAGTTCCTGGTCAGACATGATACTATTTATTTTCTTTCTTTAAGTCTCAGTGTTCTCTTTTATGAATTATAGTTGCATTATTTGAATTCTCTGTCATCTTTTGATATTCTGACTTCTCTCTATAAAGTTTAGTTTTATTATCTTTCAGTGTTTGCATGTCTTACATTGTCTACATCAGAGATGAGTTAGAGATCACGGATGCTTGTTGTTAAAATTCGGCGGGCTCTGGCTGGCCGGGCTAGCTTCACAACGGGTAACAGAGACACGGAGACAACGGCTGGGCAGGGAAGCTGTATTTCTTTATTCAGGAACAACGATTCACAAACTAAGACAAACTAATCACCAAACAGAACTCTGCTGTCTCTTTGTGGGGCACAAACACTCTCTCTTACTCTTGAACTCAGGAACTCTCCAACTCTGGAACTCTGGAACTCTCGTACTGGGGAACCCTCTGAAACTCTTCCACTGTGGAACTCTCTCTTACTCTGTAACTCTGGAACTCTTCAACTGTGGAACTCTGTCACTCTGCAACTCTCGCACTCAGGAACTCAGGAACCCTCTCTCGGGGTTCCTTGGGGTGGGGCCAAGCGGGCCCGCGAAATTAACTGGACTGATCAATTCTCTTGGTGGGGGAGAACTAGCACCCAATGTAAAGCATACAACAGATGCTTTTCAGATTCTTTGTTCTTTTATGATAACTAGTTTTAATCTGTGCTCTTTGTAGAGGCTCAATAGACACTTATATCAGCTTCACAAAGTTATTGGTTAGAGTTCTTGTGTATCTGGGTTCTTTGTGCAAAATGTATTGGGAAAACTTTACTATAGTTTCCCATGTGACAAACTTCTTCATTCTACTACTTCATAATCTTTGAACTGAAGATTCACTTCAATTACATTTTCTTGGTAAATTTTCCTATTTCACATTGCCTTTCTCTCCTTTATTTCTATTACTTAACAATTACCTCCCAAATTCAATCCAAAATGCACATTCTTGTCTAAGACCATACATACCAACCTGAACACGCCCAATCTGTGTGTGTGTGTGTGTGTGTGTGTAACCAGGACCTTAATTCACTACTCTCTGGCTGAATTTTTCAGAGAGAGGAAGAGCGAGAGCGAGAGAGCGAGAGAGAGAGACAGAGAGAAAACACAGAGGACCAGAGCTTCCCCATGCACCATAGCACTTACTATGTGGTATTAAGGTTTGAACCTGGGAATACACAGCAAGGCATGAGCTCTCTTCGACCCAAAGTTCATGTTCTCTAATATTATTTCCCACTTTATTCATCATGTTAACTTTTAAGATAGAGTTGCTGCTCAATTTTGAAATGTCTCTTAGGTAATTCTGCCTATAAACTTGGCTTCTGAGAAGATTGTGGGCAATAGCCTCAAGCCATTTCTTACTTACTGTGGAGTATTCATGGTCGGCACATGGTGGTAACCTTCCAAGTGCTCGTTTCCTCTCCTTACAGCAACCTCAGAAAGGAAGTGTTTTAAAAATTACAGTGCTGAAACTATATCTGATGGTGAGCTGGGCACTTAGGGACCACTGTCACTCAACTGTGTTCACTAATTCAAAGCAGAACAAATACATCAGTGACAAGACCAGCTATAGACCAATTTCTCTCCTCTCCGTGTGTTACAAACTCCTTGAGAGGCTGCTTCTGTCACGTATTTCTCCTCTTACAGAGAAATTCCTATCACCCGCCCAAGCTGGTTTCCGCCCAGGAAGATCTACCTGCGAACAAGCCCTGGCCCTCTCAACTTACATTGAAAATGGATTCCAGAAGAATTTAAAGACGGGTGCTGTCTTTGTTGATCTCACAGCATCCTATGACATGGTTTGGCACCGTGGTCTCCTAGTCAAGATCTCAAGATGCCTGCCTCCATGGGTGGCCAACACTATATCGTTTCTTCTCCAAAACAGAAGATTCCGGGTGCATCTGGGTGACAAGTCTAGCAGACGGAGACTTGTCTCAAGTGGCCTCCCCCAGGGCTCTGTTCTGGCTCCTACGCTATTCAATATTTACATCAATGACCTCCCAGAAACTTCCTCAAGGAAGTTCATCTACGCCAATGACATCTGCTGTGCAACTCAGGCATCCAAGTTCAACATCCTCGAGGAAACACTGACGAAAGACATGTCTCCGATATCTGATTACTGTAAAAAATGGCGACTAATCCCTAGCACTGCAAAAACGGTATCATCTGTTTTCCATCTACACCATGCCTTGGCCACTGGTGAGCTTAATGTGCAGCTTGATGATACGAGAATCCGGCATGCAGCCCAGCCAGTCTATCTTGGCGTTACTCTCGATCGCACCGTCATTTCACGAACATCTCATAAAAACTGCAGCAAAGGTGGGCGCGAGGAATCACATCATTGCAAGACTGGCCAGCTCCTCATGGGGCGCGAGCGCTTCCACACTACGATCATCATCTCTGGCATTATGCTATTCCACTGCAGAATACTGTGCCCCAGTATGCTTCCGTAGCCCCCATGTCCACTTGGTCGATTCCAAATTATATTCCTCCATAAGGATAATTTCTGGAACCATCCGTTCCACCCCGGTTCCATGGCTGCCAGTTCTTAGCAACATCGCCCCGCCAGATATTCGTCGGGATGCGGCATCATCTAAGTTCATTTCCCACGTCTACACTCGACCGGACCTGCCAATATATGCGGATATCTTCGCCCACCC
This sequence comes from Erinaceus europaeus, assembly GCF_950295315.1. NCBI lineage: Eukaryota > Metazoa > Chordata > Mammalia > Eulipotyphla > Erinaceidae > Erinaceus > Erinaceus europaeus. The sequence continues at coordinate 39,681,473 of NC_080182.1, read as the reverse complement.
TGTTCAACGTTTGACGTCTTGTCACCCAATCTGGTCCCCTACGCCTACACTGAACTTCTCTGTTCCAGTCTCTTGGAAACAGAGTTGGCAGTCAGCTGAGGTAAAGAACAAACACCTCATCACAGAGCCCTGCAAGCGTCAACCCGGCTTTGACCTAGCACGTTATGATTGGGCCCTCCTCAATCGCTATCGAACAGGCCATGGCCAGTGCGCCGCTGTGTTCCATCGCTGGGGAGCCAGAGACGACCCGAACTGCCCCTGCGGCTCCAGACAGACTATGACCCACATAGTCAACGACTGCCACCTCTCCAGATTCAAAGGAGGTCTCGAAACTTTACATCAGGCTCAACCTGACGCTGTTGACTGGCTACGGAAGAAGGGCAAACGCTAGAAGAAGAAGTGACAAGAAACTCAGTACATTTTAAATTATGGGATGACAAAGCTGGAGAAGACCCCAGAGACCATGAAATTATGCTAGCAGAGAGAAAATAAAACACTAAGAAAGACTATGACTTTTCCAAGGTCAAACAGTCAGTTCAAGAAAAGCATACTTGACATCTGAATAGTCTCACCAGAGTACCATGGTGACTTTTGTATTCCTATTCTTTCCTGAACTGATCAATAGTTTTCAAACTGTTAAGGTGGTACACTTCTTGATGCTCAGTCCTTAATGTGGCCGTGGAAGTTCACCTTCCTTCTTTTCTTTGAGTTGTAGCTCTTCTGATAAAATATTCATAGCAGTTCATCTTTTGTAGATCACCTTTAAGTCTTCTCAAGCTGCAGTATAAATGCTTCTGATGATTCATGGTATACGGTAAAGTTATTTCCACAGCCAAAGGACAAACGAGGCACATCTTCCAGAAATTCTACTTTCATATTAAAGAGGAGCTAGATATCCCCTATAAAATAAAGGGATTTTTCTCTTAATGTCAAAGTTATAGTTGCTACTTCAGACTATTTTCTTTAGAATGTGCACTGTGGCCACCTTGAGATTAACAAAATTCAAGAAAGAAAAACTGAATGAATAATAGAATGTAAGGGGACAGGTGGTGGCGCACCTGGTTGAGTGCACATGTCACAATGTGCAAGGACCTGGGTTCAAGCCCCCTGGCCCCCACCTGCAGGAGGAAAGCTTTGCAAGTGGTGAAGCAAGGGCTGCAGGTATCTCCCTGTCTCTCCTCCTCTCTATCTCCTCATTCTCTTGATTTCTGACGGTCTCTCCAATAAATAAAGATACTCAAAAAAATTTAAAAAATAATAGAATGTAACATATCTTGAGACCTACCAAACACTTACAATACCAGTTTATAAAATTATTTGTAACTACTGTATAAGTTGTTGTTTAGTTTTGACTTTTTTTTTTTTTGCCTTCAGGGTTATTGCTGGGGCTCAGTGTCTGCACCAGGAATCCACTGCTCCTGGAGGCCACTTTTTCCTCCTTTTGTTACCCTTGCTGTTGTAGCCTTGTTGTAGTTATTATTGTTGTCGTTGATGTCGCCATTGTTGGACAGGACAGAGAGAAATGGAGAGAGGAGGGGAAGACAGAGAGGGGGGAGAGAAAGACAGACACCTGTAGACCTGCTTCACCTCTTGCAAAGTGACTCCCCTGCAGGTGGGGAGCCGGGGGTTCGAACCCGGATCCTTACACCTGTCCCTGCACCCTGCACCAAGTGCACTTAACCCGCTGCGCTACCGCCCCACCCCTGAGTTTTGACTTATCGGTCTTATGCTTAGAATCCCCTACCTTAGCAAAGTCCTGAGCATAATGCAGATCTGCTGTCTAGAAAATGGAGAACGTCTGCCCATGCTAAGGATGACAGATATTCGACACCTGAGCAGTAGAAAACATGGCAGATTCTACCTTGGGAAACAGGAAGGCCAGGCTGGGCCATAGCCAGTACCATGGGAACTGAGAAGGTTTAGAGCCTTGAGAGTATTTCAAATAAGAAACACACAAAAAAAAAAAAAAAAAAAAAAAGAAAAAAGAAAAGAAAAAAAGAAAAAAAAAAGGAGCAAAGACAGATTAAGACATTTTTATTTAAAATTACTGATTTAAGAGCAAAATGGATGCAAAGTTCATACAACGTATTGTGTACATTAGGCTGCAATAAGATTAAGAATTAAACACCCCAGGTGGCAGGATAGGGGCACAGCCCTTTGAACGCACACTTACTACATGGAGGCACCCAGGGTTGCACTCCTGCTCCCCACCTGCAGGGGGGGGCACTTCACATGATGTGAAGCAGGTCTAATAGTGTCTACCTTTCTCTCTTCTTATCTAACTCCTTCTCCCCTCTCAATTTCTCTCTGTCCAATCAAATAAAATAGTAAAAAAAAAAATGGCTACTGATATTTGTGGGTTCATACTGCTGGCAACCAGCCCCAGCGATAAAGCTGCTGGAAAATAAAAATTAAACAGGGGCCAGGCAGTGGCACACATAGTTAAGTACACACGCTACTGTGAGCAAGGACCGGGGTTCAAGCCCTTCGTCTCCACTTGTAGGGGTGAAAAGCTTCATGAGTGGTGAAGCAGGGCTGCAGGTATCTCTCTCTCTCTCTATCCCCCTCACCCTCTTAAGTTCTGTCTCAATCAGATAATAAATAAATAAATAAATAAATAAATAATAAAATTTTAAAAAGAGAAAAGAAAGCAATGAAACAGTGGCCCAATAGATATCTCAGTGGGTCTGAGGATAGTGTTGACTTATGTACATTAGTGTCTCAAGTTCAGTCCCCCCCAGACACCAGAGGGAAACTCCAGCTCTCTGTCTCTCTTAATTTATCAACTAACTAAATAAAATTTTTCAGAACACCCTAACTTTTTGTGTGCATGTTTATTGATCATTTCTATTATATAATTACCTGATCTTGTATGGTGTCTACTTTTATTCTGAGAGCCATACATAGAATTAAATCTTATAGGTAGGGCTGAGGAGATAACATAATGGTTTTGCAAAAGACTTTCATAGCTGAAGCTCTTCAGTTTGAAATTCGACCCAGCACACCTTAAACTGAGCTGAGCAGTGATCTGGTGTCTCTCTCTCTGTCTGTATCTCATTCATTAAATAAAAAATAAATAAATAAAATTTTTAAATGTCAGTCTTGCCCTGAAAATGTAGGAAAATTTGAACAATTAATAATTAAATCTTTTGTAGTACTAAAATAATTTAAAATTTAGGTGAAGGGAAAGGCAAGTTAAAAAGTTAAGTTTGTGAAATAATAAATTTTTAGAATGAAAAAAATGCTTATAGTTGTAGATTTTTTTTTAACTTTCTTTACCAAAATGCCAACAATTTTTCAGTGGAAGGCTCAGGTCATGGAAAGATCATTTTCCATGAATAAAAATGTTCCGTGCTCTATTTTATATTATGTACGGTTAATATCTGTTAATTTCTTTCCATTGTATTGATTTGCTCTCATTGCTTTCCTTTAGCTGATCATTTTTGTGGCAGTCACAGTGTCACTTGCTTGGCAGAGCTGAACTTCTTTTTCATGTGCATATAGTGAAAGGAAGGAGGAGATCGTAACCCGGGATCAACCTCTAGCATCACACCAACCCCTGTGTGCTGCCAGGGCTTGCGCCTGGGTCTAGTGCATAGAAAGCCACAGGCCCCACGTGCTGAGCTTCTACTTACAGTAACATATGGTAGGTTCGACCTCATCAGGCAAAGGAAGCCTCTCTGTGCAGGCAGCATATCTGGTGAGGTACATATATGTACCATGCACAAGGACCCAGGTTCGAGTCCTGTCTCACCACATGAGAACACTTATTGGGGGAAGCTTCTCCAGTGGTGGAGTGGTGTTACGGTCTCTGCCTCTCCTGTCTTTCAATCTTGAAAAAGAAGAAGGAGCAGGAGGAGGAGAGGAAAAAGAAGAAAAAGAGGAAGGAAAAGAAGAGGAAGGGGAAGAAAAGTAGGAAGAAGAATGGGTGCGGGGGGGGGGGGATCGGATAGTAGCGCCGCAGCAGGTGAAGTGCACGTGGCGCAAAGCGCAAGGACCGGCGTAAGGATCCCGGTTCAAGCCCCCGGCTCCCCACCTGCAGGGGAGTCGCTTCACAGGCGGTGAAGCAGGTCTGCAGGTGTCTGTCTTTCTCTCCCCCTCTCTGTCTTCCCCTCCTCTCTCCATTTCTCTCTGTCCTATCCAACAACGAACAACATCAACAATAGCAATAATAATAAGCACAACAGGGCTACAACAACAAGGGCAACAAAAGGGGAAAATGGCCTCCAGGAGCGGTGGATTCCTGATGCAGGCACCGAGCCCAGCAATAATCCTGGAGGGAAAAAAAAAAGAAAGAAAGAAAGAAATGGGTGCCGGGGGAGCTGGACTGTGGCACAGTGGGTTAAGCACACATGGCACCAAGCACAAGGACCAGCGCAAGGATCCCAGTTCAAGCCCCCAGCTCCCCACCTGCAGGGGAATCGCTTCACAAGCAGTGAAGCAAGTACGCAGGTGTCTTTCTCTCCCCCTCTCTGTCTTCCCTTCCTCTCCTCATTTCTCTCTGTCCTATCCAACTACAACGACATCAATAACAACAATAAAAAAACGTAAGATAGAATTGAAGGGGGGTTAAGTCTGAATGCCTTAATTTTCTCATTAAATATATTTTAAGGATCAATAACCCAACTGAACTTAGAGCCCCCATGTGATTCAAAATTTTTAAAAAATCATTCAAAAAGCGATTCCAATATCTTAGAGATCATGACTGCCCAAGTAAAGAATGAGTGAGTGAAAGAATGAGTAAATGAATGTATGAAATGGAGTACTTCTTGATCCAGTGGCAGGTGCCTTGGCACAATGCCTTGGCACTATTTCCTTAAGTGTGATGTGGAAGTGTAGGTTTATTTGAATTTTGGAAACATAGTGTGTTTTTTGGATCAACAAATCCAGTGTTTCTTTATTTTAAGTTCACATTTTAACAGTTAAACACTTCCCCAGACAGCACTTTGTAAGCTTACTCATTCTTTGCTGCTAAACGCAACAGAAAATGTGAACATCTAGTCATTTCAATTTCTGTGAAATCCTTATTTAAGTAATGTGGAAAAATCTGGGGGAAAGTAACTAAAATTACCTCTATTTTTTAAAGGGATAGATTCTTTAAAATGTTCACTTTCTTTTCAAAGTAAGGCACTCTGTTCTAGGAGGAGAAATAGTACTTAATTATTTTGGTTACATTTAGGAAAATGAGAAATTTTATAATAAGCAAGATAGTCAAAAGCTAACAAATAATTAGGCTGAAATTTTATTTTTTTCAATTTGTGAAATTTCATAATTTATTGATTTTTTTTAACAAACCCCAAATGTGGGGCCTTCCAATGGATTACAAATTCACAGAACTCAGAGCATCATGTGGATTACCAATTGGACTCTTCCTGCATCTTTTATCTCTGTAGATAACAGTCCCATCCCCACAAAATTGTCTTAGTAATTACTTACGTTTCTGAAATACATGAATGTCAGAAAATATACAGAGAAAAGAAAGTTATAAACACGGTGGTATAACTGAAAACTCAGTGGACTTGAAAACAGAATACTCAGAATTCTCATCACACAACAATGACATGTAAGAGAGTCAGTGTTGTGGGGGCTGGGCAGTAATATGCCCTTTTAAGGGCAAGGACTGGCTCAAGGATCATGGTCTGAGTCTCTCCCTCTCTGTCTTCCCCTTCCCTCTCAATTTCTTTTTGTCCTATCCAACAACAATGGGAAAATATGGCCACCAGAAGCAGTGGATTTGTAGGGGAGGCACGGAGTTCCAGCCATAATCCTGGGGAGAGAGAGAGGAAGTCTGTGTGTTCATTTTTGTATGGAATTCTTCCTAATAGCCCTATGACAGTCTTATAGATCATGATACTATTAACTGTTTATTATATGATTTTAGACTGAACTCAGAAGACATTTCTTGATTATTTTATTATTATGATTTTTTTTGCCTTCAGGGTTATAAATAGAGCTCAATTTCTTTTTTTATATATTTTATTTTATTTATTTATTCCCTTTTGTTGCCCTTGTTGTTTTATTGTTGTAGTTATTACTGATGTCGTTGTTGTTGGATAGGACAGAGAGAAATGGAGAGAGGAGGAGAAGACAGAGAGGGGGAGAGAAAGACAGACACCTGCAGACCTGCTTCACCGCCTGTGAAGGGACCTGCCTGCAGGTGGGGAGCCGGGGGCTCGAACTGGGATCCTGACGCCAGTCCTTGAGCTTAGCGCCACCTGCGCTTAACCCGTTGTGCTACAGCCCGACTCCCAAGAGCTCAATTTCTTCACTATGACATCACTGCTCCCAACAGCCATTTATTATTTCCTTTCTTCTTTTGATATAGATGAGAGACAAAGAGGCAGAAAGTTGAGAGCCAGAGGGAAGGAGAGATATCGGCAGCACTGTGTCACACGTCCCACAAGCGGGAACCAGAGACATGAACCTGGGTCCCCCTGAATGATGCTGTGTGTGCGTTCTATGGGCTGACACCACCCGACCTTATTATTTTTATTGTAACTATTATTCACCAGAAAGATTTCATGATGCCAAGGCAACGCTTTCAGGCATGTGTATGTGGAGAGGGTTGGGAGACACCACAGCACTGAAGCTGCTTTCAGTGCCACAGTATTCCAGATCCTATACCAGGGATTTGAACCTGGGCATCCCTCCGGTAAGCTATCTTTCCATTCTGACAGTACATTATTATTATTTATTATTATTATTATTATTATTATTATTCCAGGGTTATTGCTGGGGCTCAGTGCCTGCACCACAAATTCACTGCTCCTGGAGGCTATTTTTTTTCCCTTTTTGTTGCCCTTGTTGTTGTCTCATTGTTGTGGTTATTATTATTGTTGTTATTGTTTTCATTGCTGGATAGGACAGAGAAATGGAGAGAAGAGAGGAGGGTAGGGAAAGATAGACACCTGCAGACCTACTTCACCTCTTGTGAAGTGCCCCTCCCCCCACACAGGTAAATACTAGTTTGAGGGACATGACTCAGCTGGTACAGTGTAGTGGGGACTTCTATGCATCAAGCCCTTGGTTTCATCTTGGGTGTTACATACACTACACTTCTTTCCCTTGCCCTTTCTATCATATACAACACTTTATCTCATGAAACAGATTAGAATAGTCTTATAAAAGGAATTATCCATCAAACAAAAGTCTTATGACTCAAGAGTAAGACAACTCAATTTTAAAAACATGGACAAACTGTTTGAACTAACACTTCACAAAATAAGACCTATGGATGGTTAATAAGTTTGTGCAAAGATTCACAGCCTGGTAGATTGCCAAGCACACACCAACTAAATTTAACAGTTTTCTTTTTAAATTGAGAGACAGTGAAAGAAAAGACACCCCAGCACCAAAGATTCTTCCAAAACAGTGTGGGCTGGGTTGTGTTCAAATGCATAAAGATTAAAAAACTAAAATGACACCAGTATACACTAGCCTGGTTATTTTTTTATAAAGAAGAGATTGAGAATATCATATGTTAATGCAGAGATGGAGCGAATGAGGGTTGGCTTGTGACGCTGCTGTTCAAGTACACGTTACAGTGCACAAGGACTGGGTTCAAGTCCCTGATTCCCACCTTTGGGGGAAAGCTTCACCAACAGTGAAACAGTTTGCAGGCCTGCTTCACCACCTGTGAAGTGACTCCCTGTAGGTGGGGAGCCGGGGGCTCGAACTGGGGTCCTTATACCAGTCCTTGTGCTTTGTGCTACATGCACTTAGCCCACTGTGCTACTGCCCGACTCCCATGGGGAGGAATTTTTATTACTATTTTTTAGATGAGGGAGAGAGAGAGAGAGGGAGAGAGGGAGAGAGGGAGAGGGAGAGAGAGAGAGAGATACCATGGCAACACAGCTTCTTTCAGTGTGATGGGCCTGAGCTTGAACCTGGGTAGCATGTGGTGAAGCAGAGCTCTATCCAAGCAAACTGAGTTGTTAAGAGTGTTTTTTTTTCTTGTAGAAATTAAGAGTTTGATTAAAATTATTTTAATTCTTTGAAACATAACAATTCTTGTGCTATTAAACTTCCAAAGACAGGAAGCTGACTGACAAAGGAAACTGACAGAAAACACAGACCAGGGTTCCTTGTGAGTCGAATGAGAGACTAATAAGGGTCCCTGAGCGAAGAGAGGCAGGAGCATTGCTTTCTAGAACCACCAACAACCTTTTCACAATAGGTGTGCCACCTGTTCTTTCTTTTTCTGGTGGCAGAATTGACTAGGGTGTTCTATCACTACTGTTTATTGGGCGAGGAAGGAGTAAATAACCTGCTTTTGATCTGATAGCTCTCAGGACCAAGAAGAATGACAACCAGATCTCAGGGGGACAGGAATATAATTAGAGTTTTGATCTGAGAAATAAAGAGATGAGGACAATATTCATTCCATGGACTGAGCATTGTCTCCATCACCAACTGCCTTCTGGTCAACAAATATCCTTGCCTATTTATTTACTTGTACTTCGCCTTTCTCTAAGGAGACAATACTTTGTTAGAGCCAATTTCAGGCAGTGATATTCAGATTTCACCTATTTATTCCAAATGAAGTATTTATTTTGCAATTTCTATTTGAGACTATTTCCTCCTAAGTAGAAGAGGTACAAAACATACCCCCAACTTCCTTGGAATGATTATTCTGAGTATAAATGAGATGATGTCTGTCAGCATTTTAGAAGAGGCTATACAAATGAACATAGCTCACTATACTTACCTTATACTTCTGAAAAGTCAGCCGCCTCAGTTTTTGACAAGCCAAGAGTAAATAGTATTCATCAGTTGTGGTTTCCTAGGCAGTGTCCTCTGCCTTCTCTTGAATTCAAAAGGACAAGAATTAATAAAAAATTAGATGATTCATCACAAAGGGGTTACCTAAGGCAGCCTTTGTGTAGGCTACAGCTACCCAGCCCATTTATTTGTTGTTAATACCAGAGACCTCTCAGCAGGAAAGAAGCATAGTGTAGACTGGGGAGAACTGCTAGGAAAGGGCAAAGAGAAGGCCCCTGCCGGGCAGGTTTCCCTTAAAGGTTAATATGACCTCAAATGATTTAAGTCCCAAGGCCTACAGAGCCACTCAAAGAAAATACAACCCAGTCACTTTCTTTAAAAAATTAAAATAAATGTATTTATTTATTTATTGGATAGAGACTAGAGGGGAGAGGGAGAGAGGCAGAGAGACACCTACAGCCCTGCTTCACTACTCATGAAGCTTTCCCCACTGCAGGTGGGGACCAGTGGCTTGAACCTGGGTCCTGGTCTACTGTAATGTATGAACTTCACCAGGTGTGCCACCACCTGACCCCCCCGTCACTTAACATATGCCTCAGTCACATAACAAATGCAGAACATTAAAGCTCCCAGACCATCACCTTCTGGTTCATACTCATTTTGACAAAGTCAGAGGCAGTGCATAATGACTGTTAGTACAGCTAAGATGTTTTCCCATCCCACCTCTTCTCAAGATCTGTAGATATCAATGTTTGTTCTATAAGGTTAGGTTCATTGTCACTGACAGAAAAGCTTCTTTGCTTAAGAAGCATCTGATTTATTAAGACAATAAGAAGAATCTTGCTGGGAAATTGTGCCGATGCAGTCATATCTGCCATGTTGTCCCCTCAGGCTACTGCTAGTTCCCGTGAGAGTTGGGACATTCTTGGAGTGCCTGTTCAGGCATGTTGTGCCCTCAGGGCATTGTCTATATCCCCGTGATATCTGGAGTGCTTTGGTTACTCCTCCCACCTCCCATTCTCACAAGAGTTATTATCCTATCCTGGAGTACTATGGTTACTCCTCCCCCTTCCCATTCTCGCAAAAGCTACTCCTATAAAAGCCCTTCTTCTTCCACACCTCGCTCTCTTGCCAGTGCTTCACTCCAGTGTTCAGACGCAGGAAAGGTTACTGCATGAGGCAGCCATTTCGCTACCTCCACGTGGCCCAACCTGCCTCTCTAGCACCCAACTCTGAGGTGCCAGCACAAATAAAGATTTGTGTTTCCTCTTCGCTCCAGACCCCTTCTCTCTCTTCTCCGCGGCCCACACACAACAACATCTGGCGCCCGACGTGTCCCGCACTCACGCCCGGTCTGAGGTCCAGAAAAGCCGCCCAGACACAGCTAAGTGGCAGCCGCCTGACTCTGTGGCCCTGTGTTTCCCCTCACCATAGGATGTTTTTCGTTTTATGAGGAGGTGTCCCAGACATTATTTCCTTCTCTCCTGGGACAGGTTCTCGCTCTCAGAGACACTTTAATTTTTGCTACACCGTGGGTTCTCATAGCTATAATTGCCACTTACAAGATATGTACAGCGTGGTCTGCCATGAGGATAAGCGACCTTGAGGCTGAGATACGAGAGTTAAAGCACATGTGCTTAAGACTTAGATGCCCTAAGTGATCAGTGGCTAGATCCAAAAATTCCGTTCCCACAGACACGTACTCGTGTTCGGAAGCTCCTCCTCTGACCCAGCCCCCTGCTTCCTCTGAGACTTCCGGTTCTCTGACCCCGCCCCCTGCTGATACATCATCATTAAGAGACCTTGTGGCTGAGATACGAGAGTTAAAGGATATTTTTTCAGCATTTAAGGACTTTAAACCATGTGCAGTCCACCCCAAGAGCTCCATCCCTGTAGATAAGTGTTCAGTTTCCCCTGCCACTACAGCCCTTCCACTTCTGTAGATCTCTCCCCAGTGTCATCGAACCAAATCCACACCTTCCCGGTAAATGTGGCCTCAACTAGACAAAATCCTCAGATGTGGCATCCATACTCCTCCAAAGAGCTCAGGAAACTCAGACAAGCCTTGAAGGAGGACGAAATTCATGCTCCATGGACCAAGTCCATTTTAAGGAGTTTTTACCAGCACCTTAACACCCCCCAGGACTGGAAAAAATCTGGATTGTGCTGCACTCCCAGACCACCTCTACCTACAATGGAAGACATGCTTCCATGATGAATGCTATAGACAATCGCAGGAAAATAGTAATAAACAGGTAGAATGGAATTTTGATGCTTTGTTTGGAGCAGGAGTGTTTGAACCTGGAACTCAGCAGGCAGAAGCTAAGTTTCCAACTGGTTATTTTGAACAGGTAAGCATCTGCGCAACACAAGCATAGGAAAGGGTGACCCCAACCAATGTAGATTCCTCAATCTCTTATTAACTCTCTTCGCCAAAACACTGATGAAACCTTAGCAAATTTCATCTCAAGGGTGAGGCAAATGTTAGAGAGAAAGGTTTATAATCCTGAAATCCTCTCTTTCCTCCTGCGTTCTATTGTCTGGGATGGTATGATACCACAATTCCATCAGGCATGCCTTAGTCTTAAACACCTACACCCAGATAATTGGATTTTAGCGACACAGGAACTTACATCAGGCAATTATGGGGCACCTGCTATGACACAGGTTTATGCAGTTACCCCACGTTATCAAAACAGGGCCTGCTTTCAGTGCGGTCGCCAAGGACATTGGCATAACCAATGTCCTGATAAGCTGCGACAACACCTCCAGTTAGAGCAACCCCACCTCCAGTCAGGGCAACCCGGCCTCTAGTTAGAGCTACCACGCCTCCAGTCAGGGCAAGCCCGCCTCCTGTTAGAGATACCATGCCTCCAGTCAGGGCAACCCCGCCTCCAGTCAGGGCAACCCCGCTTTCAGTTAGGGAGCCAGAAGCCACGTACGGTGTGTCCCAAATGCCGTAAAGGGTTTCACTGGAAGAGAGATTGTTGGTCCAAATTTCATAAAGATGGGACGCCCCTGAATGGTACAAATTCAGGGCCTGAGATTTTGTGGACCACCCCTGTTTTAGAACACGGTCACCCTACTATGACAGTAAAGATAGACAATATTCCTTTCAAATTTTTGATTGACACGGGGGCAGAAAAGACTATTTTAAGGCAAGCAGAGGTTCCCCAAAATTGGGAACTCCTCCCGGGGCCTCGTATACATGGCATTGGAGGGGTTACCCCAATCCTTTCTCACATGAGATTCGCTCATGTAGGAAGACCCGGAAGGTTCTACTGGACACTTCCACCCATTGGTAGCTGATATTAGCACCAACCTATTGGGCAGGGATCTTCTAGAATGTCTTGATGTTAGGATATCCACAGATGCCTCTGCAGAGTGTAACACATGCTCCTGCGAGACCAGATCTAATCAGCACCCCCAATACTAAATGCCACTGTTCGTAGCCAAACACCCCGCTTAAGCTGGCTTTCTAATGAGCCTGTCTGGGTGGAACAGTGGCCTTTACCTAGGGATAAACTAGAAATTTTAAAAGAGCTCGTCCAAGAGCAGTTGTCCTTGGGACACATTCGTCATTCTCGAAGCCCATGGAATACTCCTGTCTTTGTGATTAAAAAGCGCTCAGGAAAATGGGGCCTCCTTCAAGATCTCCGTGTGGTAAATAAAACCATGCAGGTCTGGGGCTCCCCCCAAAGGGGTTTGCCTCTTGCTTCTACAATTCCCACGGGAATTCCAATCATAGCTATTGATATACAAGATTGTTTTTTCTCTATTCCCTTGCATCCGCAAGATTGTAAACGTTTTGCCTTCTATGTTCCTTCTATTAATAACGCCAGCCCTGCTGACAGATTTGAATGGGTGGTGCTGCCCCAGGGCATGGCCAATAGTTCTACAATTTGTCAAGAGGCTGTTAAATCTGCCCTTTTTCCCTATATCCATAAGGGCCTTAATGTTTTTCATTACATGGACAACGTATTAATATGGGGAAAATCAGATACAGATCTTTGCGCGCTACATGATTTTCTCATTCCTGCATTAAAGAAAAGCGGCCTTAATGTAGCTCCTGAGAAGATACAGCTAATTCCTCCAATATCTTTTTTAGGTTCAGAGATTTTAACGCAAATTCGTCCCTTAAAACCTAATGTCACCTTTCCTTCTAACCTTACTCTTGCTTCTTTACAAAGTTTTCTTGGAAATTTAAATTGGCTTAGGCAGTATCTTTATCTGCCTACAAGCTGCCTCCAACCACTTTTTGACCTGTTAAAAGGAAACAAACAGCCCTCCTCAAAATGTAGGTTAACTCCCGAGGCCTCCTCGGCACTGGAAAGGGTTAACCAGGCCCTCCAGAACATGCACCTTGTTCCATTCTCCCCCTCCTCTCCGGTAAACCGTCTAATCTTTAACTCCACCCCCACAGTAGTAGGAGCATTGTGGCAGAACCATGGGGTTCTCGAGTGGCTTCACACACCAGTAGACAGAGCTCCAAGACTCCTCACTGAGATAGACACATTAGCATTCATGGTTCACCAAGGAAGAAATAGGTCTGTGCAGGTCTTAGGGAAAGAACTGGATTTAATTATTCTGCCCTTTTCTCTCACAGATACAGAGTGGCTCATATGCCATCATTCCCACTTTGCCATAAGCTTCGTGGGGTTTCCAGGACAAATAGATAACCATTTTCCTTCTTATAAATTGATAGCTTCTTTACCTCTTTTGCCTCTACTAGCACCTAAACTTTTCTCTTGAGATCACATTCCTTCTGCTCCTACAGTCTTTACTGAAGATGGAAAAAAGGGAGCTGCTGCCCTCATATATTACCCGGAAAACAACCCCCTAAACCTTTCTTTACTGAGCTTCCTGAGAATTCCCCTCAGTACAAAGAACTTTATGCTGTTTTCCTTGCATTAAAAGCTGTACCAGAATCCTTCAACCTTTTTTCTGACAGTGTGTATACTGTTAACTTACTTCCATGGCTTGCTCGTTCCTATGTGAAAATTGATGACAACCCACTTTCTCCTCTTGATTCAAATCGCCTCTATGCTCTCTTCTTGAACCCAACCACTATATATTCAGCACCATCGTTCCCACAGCCCTCTTCCTGGTTCCCTGACTGAAGGTAATGCTGCAGCTGACCGCCGTGCCTCCACAGGAGCTCTCCTAGTCTCTGTCTCTGATCCTGCTGATTTCCATTCTCTAACCCATGTTAATCTTAAAGGCCTTCAAACTCGATTTCCTGATGTTCCAATACCACAGTTAAAATATATCCTAGCTACATGCTCTTCCTGTGCAAGTCTCATAAAAACACCTGCTATTCAGACTCTTGGGGTTAACCCCCAAGGTTTAAAAGCTAATGCTATTTGGCAAATTGATGTCACCCACATACCAAACTTTGGCAAACAAAAATATGTGTTTGTCTCAATTGATACCTTTTCTAAATTTATGTGGGCTACAGCTCAGACAGGAGAAAGTGCTAAAAAGCTTATAAGCCATATGCTCTCCTGTTTTGCTGTGATGGACTTACCTCTTCAACTGAAAACTGACAATGGACCTGCGTTTACCAGCAAACAATTTAAAGATTTTTCTTCCTTCTGGAAAATTACTCATACCACAGGCATTCCCTATAATCCACAGGGACAAGGCATTGTCGAGAGGGCCCATCAAACCTTTAAGGCTCAATTAAATAAAGATAAAGGAGGAATGTAACCCCCCAATATCCAGCTAGCAAAATCCTTAACTATGTTAAATCTCTTTAATATTTACAATAACTCGGACTTACCTCCTATTACTCTTCACTGGCAAACACCATCTACTCTCCCATCTATTAAGGTCAAATGGAAAGACCCACTTGATAAAATTAGGAAAGGGCCTGACCCTCTATTGACTAGGAGAAGAGGTTTTGCATGCATTTTCCCACATAATTACTCTAAACCTGTCTGGGTTCCTGCCCACCATGTCCGACAATACCCTCATGATGGCACTGTTATCCCTGAAGAACAAGAAATACAAGAGGACTAGCCACAGGATACATCCCAGGATCCATAATATGACATGGCAGAACCTACAAAAGTTGGCTCACAGAGCCCTCTCTCCTACCCCTTCCCTGAATGTCTTATGTTAATACTGGCCAGTTGCTTTTTGTGAGTGAGTGTGTTGAATGACCAAAAATTTTTGTATGACCCATCTGCTCAGAGTACTCTAAATGTTAAAACCATTGTCACTAACATGCGTTAACTCTCTAAGTAACCTGAGTCTGTTTATAGTACAAAGTCAATTATAGTAAACCTCTAACTTGTTACAAGTTTTATTTTTTTCACAAGTAAGTGATTGCAGCTATCAAGCCTTCATATGAGGAATCACCTGTTCATATGGTAAGGTATTAAACTGTAAGAAGTTCCTCCATATCCAACCTATGTGAATTAACAACATTCACATATTCTTGTACACTTAACTGGTGTATCTTGTCTTGCCACCATAGGCCTGCCTTTGTCAGCCAACAATTTAAAGATGTTTCCCTTTATAACATCACCCATGCCACAGACATCCTTTACTACCCCCAAAGACAAATGGCTGTTCCCCTGGACATCACATCTACTGACTGCTTCCCTTAGACTTAAGATATGATCCCACCTCTTCATACCAAAGGATACATTCCCCCTTCCTTACCTGTCTACCCTTAGTTGTGGGACCCTAGCTTGTTTTACTTCTTCTGATCACAATAGGTCCTATAATTCTTTTTTTTCAACATTTTAATTTATTTATTAATGAGAAAGAGAGGAGGAAAGAGAAAGAACCAGATATCTTTCGGGTACATGTGCTGCCATGGATCGAACTTGGGACCTCACGCTTGAGAGTCTAATGCCTTATCCACTGCGACACCTCCCAGACCACAGTCCTATAATTCTTAACAAGCTCATGGCCTTTTTGCAGCAACAGATTGATGCCATAAAGATGCAACCTATACAAACTCACTATCATAGGCAGGACATGGCAGAATATTGAGTTGCTGTGGAGGATTTGCCCCCCTCCATCAGAACATCCATCATGTAGAGGGCTGGCTAGCCAATGACAGGTAAGAGGAAACTAGCGCTATCCAGTCAACCTAAGACAGGGCACCTGGTACTACTGGGCAAAAATGACCAGGTGTTCCAATAACGGGTAAGACGGAAGGCTGATCCCCAACCTAAGACAGGTACAGTCCACCCTGCCACAAAACAAAGTCCGTCAAACATCAAAACATGATATAAGACAGGGGGACATGTGGGGTGCCACATGTGCCCTCAAGGTTGCTATTGGCATGGCCAGAGAGTTTATGTTAAAAGATAGTTCCTGGGAATTGGGCGGTGGTGCAGTGGGTTTAGAGCAGGTGGCGCTAAGTGCAAGAACTGGCTTGAAGATCCCAGTTTGAGCCCCTAGCTCCTCACCTGCAGGGGAATCACTTCACGGGTGGTGAAGCAGGTCTACAGGTGTCTTTGTCTCCCCCTCTCTGTCTTCCCCTCCTCTCTCCATTTCTCTCTGTTCTATCCAACAACCACAATATCAGCAATAACAACAATATAATTACAACAATAAAACAACTAGGGCAACAAAAGGCAAGATACCAAAAAAAAAAAAAAAAAGGATAATATAGTTCCCACTTCCCTACACCTTAGAGTCTTTTGTTAAAAGATAAGTTCTTTTTCCCCATGAATATATAATAATAAATGAATAGGAAAGATACATCCCCCAATACTCAGTTGGCTAAGGCACCAAACCTCTTTTTCTATAAAACATTCAAATCCAATGCCCTGCTAACCACGAGAAGCAGATTATTTGTGTTTCTTCCACAGGAATCCCGGAAAAAGCCATCTGGACCCCTGCACACCCTGACATCACCCACTAGATGGCACGACTACAGTAGCACACCCCCCCAAAACCCTAGATGTCACCTGACGCGATCTGAAGAACCTGATTCACAGACTCCAAGGACAGAACTTTTTTACTGCCTGTCTGCCTTTCCTGCTTCTGCTTTGCCTGTCACGTTTTGGTGGTTCCAGCTCACAATCTACAGAAAAGCGGAATTCCAGAGGCTGACCTTCCTCATGCAGCATTTCATCCCCTGCCATTTCTCCCCCTAGTCGCCTACTTTGGACTGAGACTTCTATCGGACTTGCTGGTATACCCTTTGGACACTTTAGACAATTTTACAGCAGCTTCCTTCCCTTCACGTTGCTGGTTTTTCATAGACTGACCCTGAGTAGTTCAGAGACTTTATACACTGTTGCCCTGGGCATTAGATAAAAGGAAAGGGGGAGATGCTGGGAAATTGTGCAGATGCATTCACATCTGCCATGTTGTCCCCTCAGGCTACTGCTAGTTCCCGTGAGAGTTGGGACATTCTTGGAGCACCTGTTCAGCCATGTTGTGCCCTCAGGGCATTGTCTATATCCCCGCGATATCTGGAGTGCTCTGGTTACTCCTCCCCCCTCCCATTCTCACGAGAGTTATTATCCTATCCTGGAGTGCTATGGTTACTTCTCCCCCTTCCTATTCTCGTGAAAGCTACTCCTATAAAAACCCTTCGTTTTCTGCACCTCGCTCTCTTGCCAGCGCTTCACTCCAGTGTTCAGACGCAGGAAAGGTTACTGCGTGAGGCGGCCATTTTCGCTACCTCCACGTGGCCCAACCTGCTTCTCTAGCACCCAACTCTGAGGTGCCAGCGCAAATAAAGATTTGTGTTTCCTCTTAGCTCCGGACCCCCTCTCTCTCTTCTCCATGGCCCATGCACAACAACAGAATCTGAATTATTATAAGAAAACACAGAAAGATTGAATAAGGTGACTAATCTGTCCTTATTCACAAACGACTTTCCAGTTTAAAATTCTTTTTTTTTTTTTATAAAACAAATAAAATGCAGTAAAACTTAAGGCTAACCTAGATTCCACTTAAATCCTAGAGAACTTATTTTCTTTATTTTCTTTTATTTATTTTTTATTTTTTCGTTTCTTATTTTATTTTTTATTGGGGAATTAATGTTTTACATTCAACAGTAAGTATAATAGTTTGTACATGCATAACATTCCCCAGTTTCCCATATAACAATACAACCCCCACTAGGTCCTCTGAATCCTTCTTGGACCTGTATTCTCCCCACCCACCCACCCCAGAGTCTTTTACTTTGGTGCAATATGCCAATTCCAGTTCAGGTTCTACTTGTTTTTTCTTTTCTGATCTTGTTTTTTTTTTTTTCAGTTTAAAATTCTATGTCATGCAAAATCCTTTGGTTTCATGAAAACCTAGACATTTTTCCTAAAACATTTCAGTTTTTAAATTGAAATGCTTATTTCTTAGGAATAGTCAGTGCCACAAAATCCTGGGTAGTTAGTAACTCTACATTTATGATTCCTTTCCTTTCTATCGAATATATTGCTAGCTATTGACATCTTTGTTTAGATGGTTATAGTGTTCTGACAACCGGTTTTCTTATTTAAACTCTTAGCCCTGTGTGTTAATTTCAGCAATTAGTTCCAAGTTTATAAACTCAGAAACTTCTAAATCTATTTCTGTGCCTTTCTTCTCTTTAGACCAACATTTCTCTCTGGTAGGGCCAGTATTTAGTTATTGTAATTTAATATTAGAAGTTCTAGCAAGTATTAAATCACTGATTTAAAAAAAGTTGAAAAATAAGAAAATACAAAGCAGAACTTGGACTGTGTTTAGTGTATTGCACCAGAATAAGACTGGGGTGGGGGGTAAGGGGTGGGAGAAGGTTCAGGTCCTGGAACATGATGGAAGAGGAGGACCTAGAGGGGTTTGAATTGTTACATGAAAAACTAGAAACAGTACACATGTACAAGCTACTGTGTTTCACTGTTGACTATGAACCATTAAACCCCAATAAAGAAAAACATAATTAAAAAAAGAAGTTCTAGCAAGAATAATCAGACAAGAAACAAGGTATAAAATAATCCAAATGTGAAAAGAAAAAGTAGAAGGATTGATCACTAGCTTTGTGTCTCAGGGGAACAATTCCACATCTTCCCAAATTCTGTGCCTGCACACTTCACCCAACACCAGAGTCTAATCTTCTTGGGAGATGACATCTTGGACTTGCTTCTCACTCTTAAGATTCACCTTTCTCCCCCGTTAGTAATTGAAATTTCTAAAATATAGGCCACCAAAATATCAATGGAAGACTTTAATGTTTACTGAAGTTTTTTTAAGTGACATTTATTTATTTACTTATTTAATCTTTTCTTTCTATTAAAAAAAATTTTTATTTGCCTCCAGGTTTAGCCCTGGGGCTCGGTTCCTGCACTGCAAATCCACTGCTCCTGGAGGCTATTTGTCCCATCTTGTTGACCTTGTTGTTGTGCTTGTTGTAATTGTTATTGTTGCCATAGCTGTTGTTGTTGGATAGGACAGAGAGAATTGGAGAGAGGAGGGGAAGACAGAGAGGGGGAGGGAAAGGCAGACACCTGCAGACCTGTTTCACTGCCTGTGAAGAGACTCCCCTGCAGGTGGGGAGCCGAGGGTTCAAATCAGGATCCTTATGCCGGTCCTTGTGCTTTACACCATGTGCCTTAACTTTCTTTGCTACAGCCCGGTGCCCTACTGCCAAATTTTTATAGAGACAGAGAAAAATTGAGAGGGGAGGGGAGATAGAGAGAGAAAGAGAGTCAACCATAGCCCTGCTTTACCACTCGTGAAGCTTGCTCCCATAGGTGGAGACCAGGGGCTTGAACTTGGGACCTTGTGCACTATAATATGTGAGCTTAACCAGATGTGCCACCCCCTGGTCCCTGCAGAATTATTTGTAATAGCCAGGTACAAGAAACAACACAAGTACCCATCCAATGATGAGTGAATGAAGATGTGAGATAAGTGCAATTCAGATAGGAGAGACTATGAAAACCTCTCACAGCAGCAACCTTGGTGAACCTAATGGGAATATGCTTAGCTCACAGAATCATGTGGAGAAAGACAAGAACTGCATCTGTTTAACTCTTAGTGACACATAGAGAAAACAAACAGATGACTTACATTAAAGCAAATGATTTAGATTACCAGAGAAAAAGGATGGCTAAATTGAGACACAGAAGATAAATGACAGCTAAAGAACACAAGATAAAGGGCAGAATTCAATTTTGTATTGATATTGTTGTAATATTTTCACATATTCATGATATCAATAATGAACATCATTATTTAAAAAATTTTTAATATTTATTTATTCCCTTTTGTTGCCCTTGCTTATTTTTTTATATTTTATTTATTTATTCCCTTTTGTTGCCCTTGTTTTCATTTATTTATTTATTCACTTTTGTTGGCCTTTTTTTTTTTATTGTTGTAGTTCTTTGGGAAATTGTGAGGATGTGGTTGAGCTTGACAGGGTTTGACCTGAAAAGTGTGTCTGTCCTGTCAGTCTCTCTCTTTCTCTACCTAGAGGCTGAGCAAGGAGAGACAGGAGTAACCCCAAAGGTTTGCCTCATTTTATCAGACTCTCTCCCTCACAAAGCACCCTGCATTCCTGATACTATGGCCATTAGATAAAATGAAAGGGGAGATGTCGGGAAATTGTGAGGAGCCTCACAGCATTAAGCCAGCTCCCCCTGCTCCACACTGCATTCCTGATATTATGGCCTATCTACATAATCATTGTTTTGCCTGAAAGATCGTCACCCATTCCATTCCTTTGATCTATCTTCTTTTTACCCTCGAGAACCTCCCTGCCTGCAAGATAATATTAATCCTACCGATAAACCCTCGCAACATTTGCTAAGGAAGTTCCTATATTTCCAGCCCCATTTTGTCTTTCTCCACCCCTTTCCTAGCCATTTCCATTTCTGACTTGCCACTTGTGGGTCTGTCTTTTAAAAGCTGTGGATCTCTGATCAAGAAAGGTATTGCATTGTCTTGCCACATGTTTGGTTCCTGAGTCATCTCCCTTGTGTCACTGAGGGAGTAGCAGCCCAGGCTGGCTCCATTCGAGTTCTCTCCAGCCCAGAGAGTATGTGCCTGGGAAGAGGCACCCTCATGCTAGCCCAGCAGTAGTTATTATTGTTGTCTTCATTGTTGGATAGGACAGAGAGAAATGGAGAGAGGAGGGGAAAGACAGAGCTGGGGAGAGAAAGATAGACACCTGCAGACCTGCTTCACTGCTTGTGAAGTAACTCCCCTGCAGGTGGGGAGCCAGGGCTCGAACCAGGATCCTTACACCAGTCCTTGTACTTTGCGCCACCTGCACTTAACCTGCTGTGCTACAGCCCAATTCCCACCCTTGTTGTTTTTATTGTTGTAGTTATTATTGTTGTTATTGATGTCTCAGTTGTTGTAGAAGACAGAGAGAAATGGAGAGAGGAGGGGAAGACAGAGAGGGGGAGAGAAAGACACCTGAAGACCCGATTCACTGTTTGTGAAGTGACTCCCCTGCAGGTGGGGAGCCAGGACTCGAACCAGGATCCTTACACCAGTCCTTGCACTTTGCGCCACCTGCACTTAACCTGCTGTGCTACATCCCGATTCCCACCCTTGTTGTTTTTATTGTTGTAGTTATTATTGTTGTTATTGATGTCTCAGTTGTTGTAGAAGACAGAGAGAAATGGAGAGAGGAGGGGAAGACAGAGAGGGGGAGAGAAAGACACCTGCAGGCCTGATTCACTCTTTGTGAAGTGACTTCCTTGCAGGAGGGGAGCTGGGGGCTCAAACATGGATCCTTAAGCTGGGCCCTTGTGCTTTGCGTCATGTGTGCTTAACCTGCTGTGTTACTGCCCGACTCCTAGAGAATAATTTCTTCTCAGTTGAAATCATGTACGGAATGCTATGCTATAAGGTAAAAAAGAGTAATTTTTAAATTTTAAGCTTATTAGTAATTTAATATTGATTTACAAAATTATAAGATAACAGGGGTATAATTTCACACTGTTTCCACCACCAGAGTTCTGTGTCCCCATTCTCTCCACTAGAAGCTATAGCAGTTCTCCCAAGGTTGCAGATGTGGGTTAACTGTTGTTAAAATTTTCGGAGGCTCTTGCCGGCCTGGCTTGCTTCACAGGCGGGTAACAGAGACACGGAGACAATGGCTGGGCAGGGAAGCTGTATTTCTTTATTCAGGAACAACGATTCATAAACTAAGACCAACTAATCACCAAACAGAACTCTGCTGTCTCTTTGCGGTGGCACAAGCACTCTCTCTCTTACTCTGGAACTCAGGAACTCCCGTACTTGGGAACCCTCTGAAACTCTTCCACTGTGGAACTCTCTCTTACTCTGTAACTCTGAAACTCTTGAACTCAGGAACTCAGGAACTCTGGCACTCTCGAACTCAGGAACCCTCCCCCGGGGTTCCTTGGGGCGGGGCCAAGCAGGCCCGCGAAATTAACTGGACTCATCCAATTCTCTTGGCGGGGGAGGGCTAGAACAAACCAATGTAAAGCATACGACAGGTTAACTGTAATTTCTGTGACTATCTGTCTTTATTTGTATATGCTGGTCCTTTATTTCCATGGTTCTGTCTTCTCTTACTTTCAGGTCCCACTCACACCTATTACTATTTCTGAATGTCCTTCCTTTTTTACTCTTCTTTCTCCTGGTCCTAATGGAATTGGAGTTCAGGGCACTCTGCTCATCTTCCCCTATAATTTCTCCCATGCTGGGAATATAGACCAAAATTGTTTGAGGTGCAGAAGGTGGGAGTTCTGGCTTCTGTAATTGCTCCTCTGCTGGATATGGACATTGGCAGGTCAGTCCATACCTCCAGCCTGTTTCTGTCTTTCCTAAGTTGGGCAGAGCTCTGAAGAAGTGAGGATCCAGGACACACTGGGCAGGTCATCTGCCCAGGGAAGTCAGGATGGAATCATGATAACATCTGAATCTTGGTGGCTTAAAGGCTGTAAGATATAAGTGGAGGAAAATGATTTATGAACAGGAACCAAAAAGTAGGAATAGAGCAGATGAGAATAGGGATCTTAGGGTGGAAAGAAGTGAGGACATGTATTTTAAGTAAATTCCTAGGGGGGCCTATGACTATTGTAGTTTAGCTTTAGTTTGATAGCTGACATGGAGTTGGACAAAAATATTGTCTGAGAAGATGGTGTCAGAGTTGAGAATAGGACTAGAAAGCTGGATTGGGCATAAACAGTGAAGCAGGTCTGCAAGTGTCTATCTTTCTCTCCTTGTCTCTATCTTCCCCTCCCCTCTCAATTTCTCTCTCTCCTATCCAAAAAAGAAAAATACTGAAAAAATGGCCACATGAGGCATTGAATCCCAGTGATAACACTGGAGGCAAATAAAAAAGGAAAAAAAGTTGGATTAGGGAAGAGAGTAACCCCCAATCTTGAAGAAAATCCATGAATAAAGTTAACTGTTTACCATATTCACTTGTCCCAGGGATCATATATATTTATATTTAGAACAGGAGCCTGTGTAATCTCTGAGTCCCTGTTGGTCCAATCTGACAGTCCATGGTCACACCTAGGAACATTCTAGGCTGCACTCATTTCAGATCCAATCTTCTTCAAGTGGCATAGTAGGATGACCCAGCCTCTCTCTGGAGAGTGGGACAGACTCTATCTTTGTTACTTTACAGAGAGGACAAGTTCCTGGATACATGAGCATTTCTAGAAGAAGCTAGGCTTTTACTGCTCACTTTTTTTCCCCCTCAGTATTTTGGTATTTTGAAGAAACAGTTATTCGAACTTACATTATTGTGCTGTGTTTGCACAGAATTGCAATGTAGCACTATTGAAAATTAGACCTCCAATTATGTACCTGTAGACAGCACACTGAAAATCTAGTTTATCAGCTTGAAATTGGATATAGTATAAGGTAACATTTTAAGAGTTAAAATGAACCTTTCCACAAAAACTAGTATTTTATTTTATTTATTTATTTTACCAGAGCACTGTTCAGCTCTGGCTTATGGAGGTGTAGGAGATTGAACCTGGGACTTTGGAGACTCAGGCATGAGAGTCTCTTTGCATAACCATTGTGCTATCTACCCCTGCCCCCAAACTAGTATTTTTTTAATGACTCTATAAAAGCCAATCTTGAGTTATGTGTAAGATGCCAGTTATGAACTAGTATCTTCTTAAAATTTACCTTTATAAACAGAGTAATGATCATCATAATAAAATTTATTATGAATATGTTAGAGATTTTAACTCATAGAGCTTTAAACTCACTTTTCATTTGGATACTTATTTAGTTAGACCTTGACTGTGTTCTAAATCTGAGAAATTCAATCTTCAAGTGAATGTTTGTAGAGGCTCAGTGAGTAAAACAGTTTGAAATAGAAAACTCTTCTGAGTGAAACAAGGCTAGGATTCAGGGACACTTATTTCTTGCCTCTCCCCATTTGCCTTCCAGCCCTGCATGAAATAGTTTTATAAGACCAAGTGTCCTTTCTTCAGACTGGAAGTCACTCTTGAAAGGTAGAGAAAGCAGGTGCAAACTCAGGGAGACCCTATAGTGAATTAGCATCCTTGACATTTATTAATTTATCAACCTCATCTCTCTGAGCTTCAGTTCCCTTATCTGAAAAGTCAAAACAATTCCATCGGATAGCTTCCCAAGCCATCACATCCTTTGGTCTCTGTATACCCATGTGGCTCAAGTCATTAAGGCCAATGTTCTATTACCCATCATCTTGAATGTAGGCCAGGCTTGTGAATTTCTTTTATCAATAAATTATGGAGAAAATGACCCAACACCAATTCCAGTAACAGATGTTAAGAAGCCTGGCAATTTCTGTTCAGGAAAGTCAGCTGCCATGCCATAAAGAAACTTAAAAGTGGACTATTAGATGAAGGAACACTGGTATAGAGATCCCCAAAAGAAGAACACTCAGGTCCCAGATCCTCAGTGGAGTCTTCCTACATCCTACAACCCAGTCCACAAGCTAACTGAGGCCAGTAAGTAAGTGACCCATGTAGGCAGAAGAACCATTTACCAGAGTCATCACTAAATTTATGACCAGCTGAAGAGTGAAGAATGATATTTTGTTTATCAAACAATTTAGTGGTTGAGTGATGTGTTACATATAATATATTTCTGGTAACATTGTTCAGATTAAATGAGATAACAATAATAAAACAGTGTCCTGTTGGGGTTTGGGATGACTGCCACTAAAATCCAGCTGTTACCAGTGGCTCAGAATTCCAGGGACCTCTCTCTTTATGGGGCTTGCATGATAGAGAGAGCAGACAGAAGTGATAAATTATAAATTACAGCATTTGTTAAACCGAGATAAATTCTATAACAAGAATAGAAAGGATAGATCAAAATAAATTGATCAAATGGGGTTGGAGAAGAGAGTGATGCTTCTTATTATCAGATAGGATGGGATGAGTAGGCTTTATTGAAAGTCAGTGTAAGGAAAAGCTTGTGAGAGGCTGAGGCTATTACCAGGCATATACAAGAGGAGCACCTCAAAGGAAGAACACCGTCAGTACAAACCGTCAGCACAAACCATCAGGGTGGAGTGTGCCTGACATGGCCAAGGTTCAGTGAAAAGTTCACAGTGGAGAGAACACAGTGGACATGGCAGGGGGCAAGGATGGAGTCCGGAGCTAGAAAGCATAGAACAGTTAGCAAAAGATGTTCTCTGTAATGAAGGCAATGTTCTTTTCTTTCAAAAGTCATGAAATGAAAATTCAACAACAAAAAAAAGTTAAAATAATTTAACTTCCATTTCTCTCTACTGCTTATTCTACCTTGAATGAATCATCTTGTTTGTTTAATTTGTATAGGTACGAGTAAAGTATAAGATTTTCAAAGGCACAGATCTCCTATGTATTTATTTTTATTACTTTTAATTGTTATTATTTAGATTTGTTATTTTTATTTATTTATTGGATAGAGACAGCTAGAAATCAAGAGGGAGGGGGTGATAGAGAGGGAGAGAGACAAAGAGACAGTGGCAAGTTTTCTCCCTGCGGGGGGGAGGAGGGGGACAGGGGCTCAAACCAGGGCCCTTGTGCGTTGTAACATGTGTGCTCAATCAGATGTGCCACCACCTAGCTTCTCCTATTGATTTATCTAACTTATTTCTGTCACCAGAGATATAGAAACAGAGCCAAAGGATGGAAACACCACAGCACTATAGCTTCCTCCATTGAAATAAAGGCCAGTCTTGAACCTGGGTTTTATGCACACTTCTCCTTTTTATTGCACCATTTTATTTGCCAAGAGCACCTGTCATACTTTTTATTAAAAGAACTGATGGATTAAAAATGCTGAATGACAGACCTCTGCTCAGTACTTTGTACAAAATATGTTTGATAATTAATCTCATTTTAACATTACAATGGTTTCAAGTAAACGGTGTCATTATTTCACATTAAAGATGTGGATGCCAAGGTACAGGGGGACTCAAGATTTTGCCAGGGAAATCTCAGTAAATTGAGTTCACTTTAGGGGGTCTGTTTGTGTACAGTGAAAATTTTAGAGCTGTCAAATTACACTTTCCTTCAAATTACATTTTTACTTGGTACTTCAAGAAATATCACATATTTAAACAAGTACTAAGGATTCAATTTCTAACAATGAAATTTTGATGAATTTCTATTAAATATAGTGAATCTAATCCAGATATGAACCAGTTGCTATCTCCCATGACCCTCAATAAAATATTTATCAGCCTGAGTCAGGCGGTAGTGCAGCAGTTTAAGCACAAGGACCAGAGTAAGGATCCTGGTTCGAGCCCCTGGCTAGCTGCCTGCAGGGAAGTCGCTTCACAAGCGGTAAAGTAGGTCTGCAGGTGTCTGTCTTTCTCCCCCCAACCCTCTGCCTTCCCCTCCTCTCTCCATTTCTCTCTGTCCTATCCAACAATGATGACATCAATAATAACTACAACAATAAACAACAAAGGCAACAAAAGAAAATAAATATTAAAAAAACATTTATAAGCAAGTTTGTCTTTAATTGTAGGAAGTATTTATATATTTTCTCCTTGAATTCGTATTTTTATTCCACTTTTTTCAGTGTCTTATCTTAAAAGTATATATATGTATTTATCTATATTAAAAGTTTGCATCCATCATCTGCGTTACTATCAAGTCTGTATAGGAACTTCAGGAAGTATGGGCATAGTGTAGCAGCAGCCAAGTGTGGCTCTCCCCAATCAACTAGGAGAA
This sequence comes from Erinaceus europaeus, assembly GCF_950295315.1. Taxonomy (NCBI): domain Eukaryota; kingdom Metazoa; phylum Chordata; class Mammalia; order Eulipotyphla; family Erinaceidae; genus Erinaceus; species Erinaceus europaeus. The sequence goes on along the minus strand of NC_080182.1, from coordinate 39,654,636 downwards.
GCAGCACAAATCATCTGCAAACTCAACAAAATGTGAGCACGATATGTTCAGAAATTAAGGGACAGGTGAGTAGACACGTCTGGCTCATAGACAGAAAAAGGGTGAGGGAGTTAATCCTGGGACTAAACGGCTGTACTCCGGAGTGGCTGGTGCCAGGATGGGAGTTTGGCAGTTCAGGTCATCACTTTTGGGTCCAAAGTTAAAGAAATGACTGTTAAAAAGAAAGGAAAAGGAAAAAAAAAAAAAAAGGAAATAAAAAAGAAAATCGCCAAAGCCACAGGTGAATAGACACATGTAGTTTGTGGACAGAAGGGGGTGGGGCTGAGTGAGTGACTCACAGAATGAAAAACCTGAGGCTGGCACCTAATTAGGAGACTGGCAGCTGAGGCACACGGCTTCTGGGTCTGAGTTTTAGCAAAAACAAACCACCAAAAAAAAAAAAAAAACTTAAAAAGAAAAAAATCAACTAAAAACTCAACAATTTACAACTATGACCTCTGAAGTTTCCATTGCTCTTGCCCCACAGAAGCTGGAACAGCAGCAGAGAGACATTATTTAGACATCAAGGACAGACATCAAGGTCTGATGTCTTAGGATAAAATCTTTCTCCACCCCCACCATGGGATAGAAACCCGAGTCACAGCGCTGCCTGCTGGCACAACAGTGAAAGCCACACTTAATGGGGAAACTGGAAAACACACAGACAGCAACGACAGGAATCCCAAATGACCAGGCAGACATAGATCTAGAAAAAAAAATGGCAGAACTCAGAGATTTTACCAAAGAACTGCATAGAGGCAAGGAGGGAGTGGAATGGCATATTCAAAGTGTTAAACGATAAGAATTGCTGTCGGGCTGCGATGTGGAGGAGGGAGAGGAGATCCAGAGTGGAGAGGGAACACAAATCTTTATTCAAGCGGGCACCTCAGAGTTGGGTGAGAGTGCAGCAGTTTGGGCCACGTGGAGCTAGCAAAATGGCGGCCTCCCACTATGTGCAGCAACCCTTCCCTGCATCCAGTCACTGAGGGGAAAAGCAGGCAAAAGAGAAAGAGGCAGAAGCAGGAAGGCTTTATAGGGCAAAACCCGGAAATGACAAGTTGGGACAGGACTGGTTGGGAAAGGCACTCCAGGAATATGGTTTCAACTCTCCTGGGAACTGACAATACCCTGAGGGGACAACATGGTGGAACAAGGCACTCCGGGATTAGAATTACAGCTCTTGCGGGCATTGATAATGCCCTGAGGTGACAACATGGTGGAAATGACCTCATCTGCACAATTTCCCAGAAAATTGCCATTCAAAAATTCTATATACTGCTGAATTATCATTCAATCATGAGGAAGAAATAAAGATTTGGACAGACATTCAGAAACTGAAGGAATTTGCCACTACCAAACCTCCCTTGCAAGAATTACTAGAGAAGTCCCCCATGAAAAGAAGAAATAAAGGACACATATGTTCTTAGCAGCACAATTTATAACAGCCAAAACCCGGAAGCAACCCAGGTGTCCAACAACAGATGAGTGGCTGAGCAAGTTGTGGTATATATATACACAATGGAATACTACTCAGCTATAAAAAATGGTGACTTCACTGTTTTCAGCAGATCTTGGATGGACCTTGAAAAATTGATGTTAAGTGAAATAAGTCAGAAACAGAAGGATGAATATGGGATGATTTCACTCTCAGGCAGAAGCTGAAAAACAAAATCAGAAAAGAAAACACAAGTAGAACCTGAACCGGAATTGGCGTATTGCACCAGAGTAAAAGACCCTGGGGTGGATGGGGAGAATATAGGTCCAAGAAGGATGACAGAGGACCTAGTGGGGGTTGTATTATTATATGGAAAACTGGGAACTGTCATGCATGTACAAACTATTGTATTTACTGTTGAATGTAAAACATTGATTCCCCAATAAAGAAATTTAAACAAAACAATAGCTATCCCCACCCTACCATCATTTCCCAGAGTCAGTGGTAGCTCCACTAGACCATCTAGACCCCACCCACTCCTGAGACACTTCACAAGGTGAATTGCTTCAGGAGTCCTGGGACCAACAAACCAGGGGCCATTTCCTAGGATACTTGCATAGGAACGTAAGACTCTAAGGGCTGCTGCCTTTACAGAAAACCTGTGTCCCTGGATTCCTGACTTTTTCTGAATTTTAGGCAGCCGAGCACTGGACTACAAGGGCTTCATGCCAGAAATTTAAGCCACAACTAGTATCTACACTCTAAAGTGATCAACAGTTACAATGGAACCTCACTGACTATTAAAGCAACACTGTATCTACTGCTTCTACACAAAGAAACTAAAAGCTTACCCAGGCATCAGTGGCAAATTCCAGCTCACTAGTAAGTTTCTGTCAGAGGAACTTGTGGACTGGGGTGTACTCTACTGTTTTGAGAGTCGCTCACTAGAACTGACCTACTTCTGTAGAGGGACTTCAGTGTATTTTGCAGACAACCACCACACAGAGCTAGAGAATTGTATCATTGTGTATACAACTGTTCTGTAAACCATTCTCCTCCCAGTAAAATGGGAAACATCCATTAAAAATAGGGAAAAATAAATACTGGCCTTACAGAAATTAAAAAAGAATTATAAATAATAGTGTGAAAATTAGATAGTTTATATGAAATAGTTCTTACCATTTTTACATGAATAGGCATAGATTTGCTAAATATTCCTTCTCCAATGAGTATATTAATGTATTTTTTTTTTTCCCCAGAAAGGTCAATTTCACATCACTCTAGTATTCTGTTCTTTAAGTGCAGCTCCAACTAAATTTTGAGGGAACTGCAAGCAGAAACACCTGAACATCACCCAGACTCTTAACTTATGGAAACAGTGAAATTATGTGTATTTGTAGTGATAAGGATTCTCCCTATTCCCACCCAAAAATAAGTAGGACTAGTGCGCAGAGAGAAAAGCTCTATGCTTTTTAGTTTGTCCATTCACTGGTCTAGGTTCTTGTAAAACAGTCTATCGGAGAGAAACACATGGAACTATTAAAATGTTGATTCTTTCTAAAAAACCTCCTTGTAGCCAGGGAAAGGCAAGTTCTTGGGGAAGACTGGACTCTGTGACTGCGACTTCATGGGACACTGAGCCACAGCCATTCTCCTAGAGATGGACACAAGCATCCAGGCTCCCTTAGCTTCCATTTGCTGCTTTGTCCAATAATGAGGCAACACATCACTCATTGATTGGCATTTGCATAGTCCATTTCCTCATCCATTAGTGCCCTTCCTGGCATTCTTCACCTCTCATTCCTATATCAAATGTGATACCTCTGTGGCATTGTCCAGAATGGGCTCAGCTCTGCTCAGTCACGCTAGACTCACACCAACTACAGCACTTAGCACATTGCCTTCTAGCACTTTTTGTGTTTCTGCTGTCCAGTGGAGTTCCCTTAGTGGTGCGAGTACACCTTAGGACCTCACACATGGTACCATTCAGGAAATATTTGTTCCCTGAACAATGTAATCATTCCTATCAAGTCTCACAAGATAGCAAAATGCCAATGTCCTGCATGTACCCTGCTAAACTAAATAACCAGGTTTGTCCATTAGCTTTGTACAAATTATGAAATTTAACATATTTGCCTTTTGAGATCAACATTAGTGATATTTTTCATCACTGACTATTAAATATTTTCTCTTTGTCTGTTCTTTATATTGGATGGAGCTTGAAGGAAACGTGAATGAGATAAGCCAGGGAGAGAAGGACGAATATGGGATGATCTCACTCATGGGCAGAAGCTGGACAGTAAGAACAGAAAGCAGAACTTGGACTAGAGTTGGTGTATTTCATCAAAGTAAAAGACTACGTAGTAGGAGGGAGTGTTCAGGTCCTGGAATGTGATAGTAGAGGAGGACCCAAATGGGGGATTAGATTGTTATGTGGAAAACTGGAAAAGGTTACACATGTACAGACAATTGCATTTTACTGTCATCTTTAAACCATTAATCCCTCCAATAAAGGAAAAAAACATAAAAACAAAGAAAAGAAGAAACAAAGGAATCTCAAATTTTAATGTGACTATCAGTGTTAGAATAGAACTAGGAACTCAACAGCAGGGAAAACCAGACACAGGAAAGGGGAGAGCAAAATAGAGCAACACAGTCCATTGTTGGTGAACCAAGGCCAACTTGAAAAAGATTTTAGTAGATATTGTAAGTTAGATAATATTCACAATAATCACAAAACAAAATAGAGCACAAAGACAAATAGGAAACATATATACAGTAGGCAAGACCATTATAGAAAACCATCCCCATGAAATAATAAACAGGAAAAGAGTCAACAAGAACATAAAGCGACCTTAAGACAAAAACCAGAATGGCCTGAGCAAACTGTGCTTATCAGTAAACACCCGAAGTGAGAATGGCTTAAATTCACCTGTCAAGGGATTCAGAGTGACGGAGTGGATTAGAAAGCAAGACCAATCTGTTCTGTGTTTCCAGGTGAAACATATCCAAATGAAAGAGAAACAAAAGCTCTGGGTAACAGTCTGGAACAATGTATCCAAGCCAGTAATGCAAACAAAAAGGCAGGAACTGCTATTCTAATGTCAAATAAATTAACTTTTCAAGCAAGGAAGATCAAACATGACAGACATGGACACTACATATCAGTCAAAGGAGCAATCCAAAAGGAAGACATAACCATCATCAATATATATGTTTCAGTGTGTGTGCACCCAAATTTATAGATAGTTCTTACTGACTTTGAGGAAGACATCAACAGCAGGACAGTGTTAGCTGGAGACCTCAACCACCACTCATCGCAAGAGTCAGATCATCAGAACAAGAAATCAACAAGGAAATAGAGGCCTTGAATAAAGTCATAGATGAGATGAACTTAACATATATATTCAGAGCCTTACAACACCCCCCCCCCAAATATATACATTCTTGAAAACCTGCACATGGAATATTCTCAAGGACTGACCACCTAGTGAGACACAAAGACAGACTCTACCAGAAACAAAAACTATAGATATATCCCTGATGAGCATTGATGCGAAGACCCCAAACAAGATCTTGGCAAATCTAATCCAACGAAGTGTAAAGAGAACAATTCACCAACACCAAGTGGGATTCATCCCCAGGGGACAACATAGGTTCAAAATATAACAATCAATCACAATAATTTATCATATGAACAAAAAGAAAGATAAAATATGGTCATCTCAACAGATGTTGAAAAGGTATTTGATAAGATCCAATACCAATTTATGATAAAGACCCTCCAAAAACTGGGCTAGAAGGACCATTCCCCAACATAATAAAAACCCTTTATGATAAACACACAGCTGACATAATTTTCAGTGGGGAAAAGTAGCAGGATACAAAATCAATATACATAAATCTATGACATTTCTGTCACAAACAAGGGTGAGAAAGTGAAATAAAGGACTCAATTCCATTTTTAATTCAACCCTAAAAGATAAGATACTTTGGGGTGAATCTCATGAAGGAGGTGAAAGGCCCTTAAAACGAAAACTACGGGACATTGCAGAAAGAAATAGCGAAAGATACATAGAAGTGGAAGAACATTCCTTGTTCCTGTATTGAAAGAATAGGCTTTGTTAAAATGGCCATTGTGCCAAAAGCAATCTACAATTTCAATTCAATCTTTTATCAAAATTTTAATGGCGATTTTTAAGCTAGTTGAACAACTCGTTCAAAAATTTGTGTGGAACCACAAAAGGCCATGAATCACCAAAGCACTTCTGAGAAAAAAAAAGAAAAATATATGGAGGTATCCTGCTTCCCAACTTCAGTTTATACTTCAAAGCAATAGTAATCAAAACAACATGGTGCTGGAATAAAAATGGGCACTTGGATCAATGGAGCAGAAGTCAAAGCCCAGAAATGAACCTACATACATACAACCATCTAATATATGACAAAGGAGTCAAAAACATTCAATGAGGTAAAGGTCTCTTCAACTACTGCTGGGAAAACTGGACAGCCACAAGTAGAAAAGTGAAACTTGACCACCACCTAACACCACACATAAAAGTCAAGTCAAAATGGATCAAAGATGTAGTTATCATACCAGGAACTCTAACATTTATAGAAGAAAACATCATTGAAACTTTTCAGGACCTTCACATCAAAGATGTATTTGAGACTTAACTACCTGGGCATAGGAAATGAAAACAAGAGTAAATAAATGGGATGACATGAAACTAAAAAGCTTCTACACATCCAAAGCAAATGGCACAAGGATAACCAGGCACCTGAATAAATGGAAAAAGATATTTACACATCACTCATCTGACAACGTATCAAACATCTCTACAGAATTGGTACAGGTCTACAAAAGAAGCAAAAATAACTCAATAAATAACTGGGCCAAAAAATTAAGTTTTCTTTTTTTTTATTATATTTAATTGTTTATTTATTCTCTTATTTATTTTTGACAGGTTAATAGCATAGATCAACATAGTTCCCACCGCCAAAGATCTAGGTCCTTAGCCTACCCTCACTACCCCTTTAAAATGTCCCCTCCACCACCACCCCCAAGAGACTTTTACTTTCATCAAAACTCCAAATAAAGTTTAAGTTCTGCTTTGAGTTTCCCTTTATGTTCTTCTTTCTCATCTTCTGTTTATTGAGTGAGATCATCCCATACTTGTCTTTTTCTTTCTGGTTTATCTCATTTAACATAATTTCTCAAGCTCCATCCAAGATGGGTCAGAGAAGGTGGGTTCATTATTCTTAATAGCTGAGTAGTATTCCATTATGTATATAGACCACAACTTTCTCAGCCATTCATTGTGCTGCTGTGGATATACATATATACATATCTTTTTGGATGAGTGTGTTTGACTCCTTAGGATATATCCCCAGGAGAGGAATACTGGGTCAAAAGAAAATTCCATTTCTAGCCTTCCGAGAATTCTCCAGACTGTTCTTTATAGAAGTTGGACCAATTTACATTCCCACCAGCAGTGCAGGAGGGTTCCTTTGTCCCCACAACCTTCCAGCACTTATTGTTACTGTCATTCCTGATGTCTGACATTCTCCCAGGGGTGAAGTGGTATCTCATTGTCTTTATTTGCATTTCTCTAACAATGACTTGGAGCATTTTTTTTCATATGTTTGTTGGACTACTGTATCTGTTCAGTGGTGAATATTCAGTTTGTATCCTCTCCCCATTTGTTAATGGGGTTATTTGTTTTTTCATTGCTAAGTTTGGTGAGCTCTTTATTTATTTTTTTTAGTTATTAAGTCTTTTGCCTGGCTTATGGCATGTGAAGATCTTCTGCCATTCTGTAAGGGGTCTCTTTGTTTGGGTAGTGGTTTCTTTTGCTGTGCAGAAGCTTTTTAATTTGATGTAGTCCTATTGGCTTATTTTGTTTGAATCTTCCTTGCAACTGGGTCTATATCATCAAAGATACCTATGAAATTTAGGTGGAAAAGAGTTTCATCAGTATTTTCCTCTAAGTATATGATAGTTTCTGGTCTAACATTCAGGTCCTTGATCCATCTGGAGTTTATTTTTGTTTCTGATGTGCTATTTCATTAGCCTAGGCCACAGATTCAACCCCTAGTACCATCCTAAGCCAAGCTGAGCAGTGCTATGGGAGGCGGTAGGGGGGGGGGGTTAAATAAAAAATAATATTTTATAGCTATTGCTAGTAGTAATTTCTGCTTTCTTTCATTATCAACAAATTACTGAGTAATGGCTATTAATGATTAAAAAGTGATATTAAATTTTCTTGAAAATACTAACACAAGAGCCAGGAAAGAATTTGTTCAATTTTTCGAAAACATTGTTTGCAGGGAAAATCTGTACACTTGGCCACCATACAAGAAATAAAGTATATGAAAAACATTCCATGGAGCTGATCCCAACACAAAACAAAAATAGAAATTAATTGATTTGCAGAGATCCAGAGACACGGCCGCCAAATATCTAGCTCAGCCTTACCAGCACGGGATACAAAGTGAACTGAATTCCCCCAGAATTAGAAGCCTTAGTCTTTACTTAAAAAACGTCTTCCATTTGCTAAAGCAGTAATTTTCTAATTATACTCATGCAACAGAGAATTCTGCAGTGCCCATAGGTCTTTTATTTAGAATCAAGGAATCATTTCACTGGGGTGATGTGAATCTACATACAAGTGTATCTCAGATATCATATGCAGACAATACGTGAGAAGCACTGATGTCCGAAACCTTCTGCATGACAATGACAACAGCACAAACGACTTGGACTTGCTGATCATAGCAAGAGGGCAATGGTTCAGCTTTCAGACCCATCGCTGATCTGCTGTTTGATCTTCTTTGGCTCATCAACTTCATTCTTTTCTTAATAACGACTGTCTTGGTCAGCGATTCTCCTGAGACTTGAGAATAGAGGAGGAGACATTGACGAGGATTTCAGGACAGTTCAAGCTGTCTTTTTCTCACTTTCACATGCATGACATACTGCGCTGATGCTGTCAGAAGAAGAGGACTCTTCTGGTACACCTATTCTATTCGGCCGGCGGGCAGCAACAGATACAAACGCGTTGCAGTCGATGTGGGTGGGAGTGGGTAGGGACTGCCACTTTAGGAAATGAGGTGTGCAGTTTCATGGAGAGTTGGTACTCATGGCCAAGTGCTCAGAAGCCAAGAGGACAGAGCAGTTGTGCTCTGCTTAGGGAACAGAGTTAGAGCTTGGAGGTAAACAGCGCAAAGAGACATGCTTTTTGGATCTCAGTGATTTTCAGGCCTTAACACAGGCTTCTGGGTCCCATTTCCAAAGTTTCCTGTAGTTTTGGCAGCGGGATTTAAGAATTTTGCTTTCTAAAGTGTTCCCTGGTTATGCTGGTTCTCTTGGTCTGAGACCACACTTTAATATTCACTTGTGGAATCACTTCTTTGACAGTGTCCCCATTTTGCCTCCTTCTCTACCAACTTGTAGCACACACTCATACTGACAGTTCAAGAAGAGCTGCTTTCCACATCTACAACCAGTCAGGCTCAGGAGAACTGGGAAATGGCTGAATTTGGGGAGGGGGCAGATAGCATAATGGCTATGCAAAGAGACTTTCTTGTCTGAGCTTTCAAAGTCCAAATTCAGTCTCTCACACCACCATAAATCAGAGCTGGTCATTGCTCTAGGGAAAAAAAGAAGACTGAATATTTTGGGACTAGCCAGCTTGAGTTGTGTCTTGAGGGAGCAGTTTGTACTGTCTCCAGGCAAGTTTTCTAGATGAAAAATTAAGAACGATATGGATGAGGGGTGGGGAGAAAACTTGGGGAAATTGTAGCAACCTACTAGTGAGGCTTGATGTTTCAAGAAGATGCCTTAAGGGCTGAGGAGTTAGCAGAATGGTTATGCAAAGAGACTTTCCTGTCTGAGCCTTCAAAGTCCTCAATTCAATCCCTAACACCACCATAAAATCAGAGTCGAGAAATATTCTGGCAAAAAAGAAAAGAAAGGAAAAGAAAAGAGACTTTAAACCTGTGAACTCATCTCTGATCAAAAAAAAAAAAAAAAAGGAAAGAAAGTAAAAATTAAAAGTAAAAAAAAAATGACATTAAGATTTCACACCAGAAATTAGCTGATAGTATTCTCAGAAGATTAAAATATAAATAGAAGGACTGAGGCATTGGGCATACATATAATCTCTGAGAAGATTTATAATTCATGGGTATTTTTCCCTTTGACTATAAGACATTAATGCATTCCTTTTCCTAAGGCTTCAGTGCACTTTGGCATGTTTTTTCTTCCCTGTAGGTTATGGGAGGCTGAGGGCTTTTAAACTATAAGTAGGCTTCTTAGCTTAATCACTGACTCCTGACCAAGAGATAAAGTAGGGTGTGGCAGAGATAATCCAGTGGTTATGCAAAGAAACTCTCACAGCCCCACCACCAGGCCACCGAGGTATAGATCTTCTCCTGAATTTCTTCCTTAGTTCTCTGTACCCTGTGTCAGCACAGGGCCTCCCTGCTGCTGCTCCAGATTCTGAGGGCAGTAGCAATGGAGACTCACAGTTGCATTTGGTGAGTCTCAGGGGAGTCCTCTCCTCCCTTCAGTTGTCCCCTTGTTGGTGGAACAGACTGGAGGTGGTGTCTCAACTGGTAAACTGCTGGACTGCTACCAGTCACTTAATCTCTCCCTAGGCTCCACTCTGTCCACCAGCCACAGGTGTTTGCACTCACCGGTGATTTGGTGGGTTCCTGGTCGTTCTAGTCCTGCCTTGTTACGGTCCCAGGTGGTCTCCTTTGGTATTCCTAGTTTAACAGTTTGGCATGCTCATATACTGTGTGGCAGTCATTTCAGGCAATAATCACAACAAGTGGTGAAGCAGTACTGCAGATGTCTTTCTCCCTCCCTATTATAAATTTTCCCCTCTCAATTTATCTCTATCTCTATCAACAACAACATCAAAGTAAACAAGTCAACTTTCACAGATACATATGCAACCATGCCTGACTCATAGCAGGCACTTAAAATCATTAGGCTATTCTAGAATTTAAATTCAAATAACTCCCTAAGCGCATAGTAATTTTGCTGTGAAAAAAATGAAAAAATCAGCTGACCAACTTCCCTGAATTCTAATAAGACAATAATCTCCCACAAAATTGCTCCTCCCAAACCTCCTTCGGCTTCAGTGCCTTTTCAAATAAACTCATGCTTAAATCTAAAGCAAAGCTAAAGACATTTAGCAATGGTAGCTATTTCCTTGCTAAACATATAGATTTAGATCATTCTTAGAGTCAAACTGGAATTGCCTGTGGAGGCCAGATACTAAAAGCCTGCAGATAAAACAGCATGTGAGGATATCTACAGAGAAGACCAAACTGCTCACATCCAGGAAATGTATTTTGTCGACACAAAGACCATCTATTCGCCTCTTCCGGCAACCTCTACCAAGACCACTTCGATGTCAGGTCATTAAACTCTGTATTCCGGAGCAAAGGGTCAGAAGACCTAAAGAGACTCGGATTATTTCCCCCTATTATTGTATTGCATACACAATTCTTTCTGTTGAGGCAGAAAGACATTGAGAGGGAAGTGGAGATAGAGAGGGAGAAAGAGAGACACATGCAGCCCTGTTCTACTGCTTATGAAGTTGCCACCTGTACAGGCAGGTATTACATATTTGCTCTCATGTTATAAAATCATGCATCTGGAGTGAGGAATGTGAAACGACACAGGGAAGTGCTTACAGCATGCTCTAAAGCAGTAATTTAAAAATTCTGTTTGTGATTAGTGACATTAGCACCCCTGAGAAATTTTTTTTAACAGCTTGTGCTAGTGGTCTGTGAGGTGGGCCAGTGGGTAGTGCCCTGAAATTGAATTCATGAGCTGAGTTAGGCCCCTGGCAATGCATAAGTCACGTATGTTCTAGTTCTCCACCTCTCTCTCTCTCTCTCTCTCTCTCACACACACACACACACACACACAGCCAAATAAATACTTGAGCACACCTGTTGTTTCAGGAACTCTATTAGTGGACATTAGAAATCTGCTTTCTTCTTATCAATAAGGTTGACTTACTGGGTCTAACATAGAAAGCCAAAACAGCACGTGTGTGTGTGTGTGTGTGTGTGTGTGTGTGTGTGTGTGTGTGTGTGTGTGATTTATAAATAAAAAGGGGAGGGAATGATAGAGAGGAAGAAAGAGAGACACCTGGCAGCACTGCTTCACCACTTGTGAAGCTTCCTCCTTACAGGGGGAGATTTGGGACTTGAACCCTGGTCCTTGCACATTGTAACGTGAGCTTAACCGCTGTACCACTCCATACCCCACTTAACCGCTGTACCACTCCATACCCCCACTAGTATGTTTTTTTTTTACAAAGAAAACTTTTATTATGATGATGGTGGTGATTATTATTGGTAGTATGAGAGCCACTTTCTATAACAGAGCTGAATTTCTGAAATTGCTACTCCCAAGAAGGCATGGTACAAATAACTTTTTTAAGAGGGGAGAAAGTGCAGGTTTTTAGCTGCTGGGAAGTCTAGAAAATTAATCTTTACCATGCACAGGACCTGGGTTCAAGCCTTCAGTCTTTACTTTCAGGAAGCAGCCTCACAAGCAGTGAAGCAGTGCTGCAAGTCTCTCTGTGTTTCTGTTTCTCTCTCTCTCTCTCTTTCTTTCTATCCCATCCCTCTCAACTTCTCCCTAGCCTAGGGAGAGAAAAAAAGATGGAATGGGTAGCTTCTGGAAGTGGTGGGTTCATTGTATAGGTACTGAGCCTCAGAGGTAACCATGATGGATAAAAATAAGTGAATAAAGATAAATAAATGAGGGAGTTGGGTAGTAGCACAGAGGGTTAAGTGCACGTGGCGCAAAGCACAAGGACTGGCGGAAAGATCCCGGTTCCTGGGCCCCCCACCTGCAGGGGAGTCGCTTCACAGGCGGTGAAGCAGGTGTCTGTCTTTCTCTCCCCCTCTCTGTCTTCCCCTCCTCTCTCCATTTCTCTCTGTCCTATCCAATAACTACAACAATAAAACAACAAGGGCAACAAAAGGGAATAAATAAATATTTTAAAAGTAGTTTTAAAAATCTGGTACTTGTGCTTTGTGCCACATGCGCTTAACCCGCTGTGCTACCGCCCAATTACCTTAAGCCAGATTTAAGCCCCTGGTCCTAGCCGCAGAGGGGAATGTTTTATATGTGTTGAAGCAGGGCTGCGGGTGTCTCTTTGTCTCTTTCCCTCTCTATTTCTCTTTCCCCTCTCAATTTCTCTCTGTCTCTATCCTATAATAAATAAATAAATAAACAGGAATGTTTTTAAAAACTCTGTTTCTCTGGTGGATCCCTAAGGAAATTTTATAGAATGATTACAACTGTGCAAGCAGCAGAAAGTGACTTTTCTTAGCTGCACTGGAGAAAAAATTTCTCTTGGACAGTTCCCACTGGGTCTGATTCAATGACAATTCTCTTTCCTACAGTTTAGTCCTTCTTTTTTTTTAGCCTCTAATAATGAATTCTAAGTAGAATAATAGCTCTTCATTCACATTGTCTTAAATTCCAGTTTGAAAGAACTTCACTCTCTAGTGAGAACCATTCCTAGGCCGTGTGACAATGCTGCCATCTAGCGTGCTGCTGACTTCATTACATCTCAGAACCAGAACTGATCATCGGAACACAACTGCAGCTCAAACATAGACACTCACACCCTGCTTTGCTCAAGATGCGAACTGCTCAAGTCTCATCAAGAACTTCCTCTTATTGGTTCTCTGTCTGTACATCCAGGGCTACAAGATTATACAGTTTCACCATTTGGGGCTACTTTTTCATTCAAGTAGAAAGGAGACAGAGATAGCACAGTTTTGGATTTTCCTCAGGTTTAAATAGCATTTCGTATGTGCTTCTGGGCTACATGGCAAGTTAGTCACCCTGCGTAGCAAATCATCTCTCTGGCCTGAATTTCTATCAATTTCATAACAATTTACCATGACACAAATTATCTCCAAACTGTTGGGTTCATTCCCGTCTGGAGTACTGTACTGTGTCACAGGAACACATGGACCTCATCTTTTGCAGAAATTAGGTCTGTAGTACAAGCATTACACAACTACTAGAATAATCAGCATTTTTTCTTGCATTACATCAGTACTATTTTTTAAGGAAATTAAAAAATATAGAGACCACTTTTATCTAAAAATTTATTTAGAGATAGAGACACCAGAGAATACCACCTGTAGCTCTGATTTTTGGTCATGTTATGAATTCATCTTGGGACCTCTGAGGCTCAGACTTGCAAATCCTGTGCTCTAGAACACTGAGTAATCATCCTGGTCCTCGAATTTTATTGAAGTTTAAACAGGCTACATAAACAACGTTGGAACCCCCAACTCCCTTATAGTGAACCAAGATATTAATTAACGAATGTCCACAGGAGGAGCCACTAGCCCAGCCAGACCTTATTTAACGAATGTCAACATCTCAGTGAACATGCATGTTACAGCTGAGAAACAGTAGCAAAGATCTTGCACTTGAAAGCTGGGCTATCTGGATTTGAATCCTGGTTTTTCTTCTCAGAAAGTATGGAGACTGTAGAGGTGAGACTTAAGGTCTACACTGCCCAGTTTCCCTCTATGTAGATGAGACATGTAACATATTACAGAGATTATGTGGAGATTCAGATAGTGATGACATACATATAAAGAAACCCAGTGCACTGGTTTGTAAAAAAAATTATATATTTTTTATTATTACAGAATAATCAAGAATAGCCAAAAATGTGAGCTATTTATAGCCTGTACCATCTTAAGGAGAAATATTTTAGACAGATCATATGAAAAGAAATCTAAAACTACCCTTGTAGTTATTTATTTATTGATTGATTTTTGGCTCTAGACATCGGCCAAATAAGGTGTCCTTGTTTTCTGTACTGAAACCTTGCATTTCAAGGCCCAATGTAGTGAGACAGCCAAAGGGAAGAGAAAAAACAAAAAGAGGCAAAGAGAGGGAACAGAAATCTGAAAGCATGAATGTTATCAGAGCTTTTCAAATAGTAGGAGAAAAGCCAGCTGGTTTGCCATGAAAAGGTGGTTGCTTTTCGAGTTTAGTTCCCTCTCTACCTTTTATTGAATTCTATTCAGGGAGTCAGAATGAAGCAAAATTTTTATACCTCAATTGCCTGAGTGATTGAAAAAAATGAATAAGAAGCCCACTTCATGATACATAATGAAATTAAAGAATGTAGAGGTTATCTATATATACACAGACATCCAAAGCACTATCAAAGTGAGTGGTGAAGTTTAACATCAGAATAACATGTTCTTAATACTCAGGACTTCAGTAGCCAAAAATGAAAGGCTAGTAATGTAACATTTTTATAGGTTACTGACTCTTCATGTGAGCCCTGATCAAGGCAGTCATTTGAAACTTGTGCAGTTTGGAGTAACCATCCAGCTCTGCAGACAGTTTTTTTTTTATTTTTATTTTTTACTTCCATCATTTCCTAGCCTCTGCTATCTTAGCAGGTGCAAGAGTTATTATTTACTGGGGATGACCAGGACCTAGTTTGTTACTGCTGCACCTTGGAAAACAGAGTCCAAACTAAAGGTGAAAAGTTCACAAACATCCTACAGAAATCATTCCAAAGGCTAAATGCTTTTCAGTGTGGCAAAGAGGAGCCTCCCCTGAGCACTGAAGACTAGAAACATCAAAGAGCAGAGGCAGCAATCCTGAAAACCTCCCTACTCCTGCTCTTGGGTGAGCCAGTCTCACCACCCTACACTGGCAGCCTTTAACTACAGCAGACACATCAGACAGTCCCATTTGGACTCTCCAGTGCTCCTACCCTACCCTTTCTCAAATTTCAAGGCATCTTGACCAGAATAGGTGGCAGAATTGACTTTTGCAAATGATGCCATTTATGGGGGGGGGGGGAAGAGGGAGGGGGAGACGGGGGGAGAGGGAGAGGGAGAGGGAGAGGGAGAGAGAGAGAGAGAGGAGAGAGAGAGAGAGAGAGAGAGAGAGAGAGAGAGAGAGATATTTACTAGGAAAATGCTAGAATGCTCCTGGTACCCTTTCTTCAGCAAGGCAATTCTGAGATGCATTCTGCAAAGATTCTCAGAGGATTGTCAGGATTGAATCCTACAGCTAAAATAACAGATTTCTTTTAAAGTTATTTCCTTGTTTCATTCTCCTTAACCTTTCCTTCTTGCTTCCTGAAAAGGTACTTTTTAAAAAATGTTTGCCTGCACATTGAGTCTTGGCACAGATTTTGCTTGTAAAAGGCAGCCCGAGACATCATGATCTGGGTTGGATAATATTCCTGCCTCTCTTTTAGCTCTCATCTTATTGGTCAGGAGAAGCAGTCAAGAAGCATTGCCACTTACCTGACTTCACTGCAGCTTTAGCTATTTTACACCTCTGTTGGGGAAACCAAAATCACTACCTTGCAGCATTAATTATGTTCTCTTGTAACACTGAAAATACTTCTTTCGAGATGAGAAGAATTAGCACCTGCTTAATATGACTCTGATTCTTATACCTGCAGAGTGCTTACGAGGATGTCAGGAAAGACTCCAGAGATGTCTGTCTAGAACAGAAGCAGAGAAGGGTGTCCATGGAGTCAGTAGTGGCTGCTGAAAGAGGACCCGGGCACTTTTGAGAAAATCATTGAGCTACAGGTAGGTGCAGAAATTCATGGAAAGGGGTGAGGGGAAACGCTCTCAAGACAAAAGAAATAGCTGGAGCTGGGCTCCATTTGCTTGCATCCAAAATTAGTTTCTCTGAATGAGTGAGCTGTATCTAGTATGTATGTGTGTTTGTATGTTTATGGGGGGGCGACATATCATGCTGTGTATAAAATGTAACTTCACAATCCGGTTTGTTATTTTTGTAGCTGAGTCAAACGCTTACTAAATGTTTACCTGAATGATGAGGACTGCATATTTTGTTATTTGTGGTAAGTCTGGTTGGAGAGGTTTAAAATATGGTACCAATTACAAACAATGGTCCTTCCTTACTCAGAGAGAGAGAGTACTACAAGGGTAGGGCCTGTGATTAAAAAGCCACATAGGGAATGGGATGTGCAACTCTAATGGTGGGAATTATGTGGAGTTGTACCCCACTTATCCTGCAAATTGTTGATCATTATTTAATCACTCTACAATAAATTAAAAAAGAAGACAGTATATAAAATATTAAAATATGAAGTTTGCCAGTCAAGCATTATGTATTCTGACAAATTATTCTTCAGGTAAGAGGGAGAAGTAAAAATCTTCAAATCTTCTCAGCCATACAGGAACTAAGAGACTTTCTATCACCTATCCTACCATGCAAGAATTAACAAAAGGAGTCTCACATAAGAAGCGGAGGGACGCCAATACTGAATGATCAGTGGTAGAACTTAACTGTGAACACAAAGGACAGGAGAAAACAAAGATGGAGAAAAGGGAGGGCAAAATGGACACAGCAATATGATCAACATTGTTGAACCAAGTCCAGTTTAAAAACATTGTCAAACAGCAACACTGTATTAGCACAGTATTCGGAGGAGACCTCCAAAGACCACTCACAGCAAGAAACAGACCATTAGGACAACAAAACAAAACAAAATAAAAAATACACACCAGTGAGGAAATAGAGACCTTAAATGAATAGATGAGAAGAACATAACAGATATATTCAGAACCTTTCATTCACTCCAAAAAGGATATACATCCTTTTCAAGTGCATATGAAACATTCTGAAGGACTGACCATGTGTTGGGACACAAAGACAATATTAATGCATGCTCAGAGAATACCCAAATAAATAAATACATGCATATTGAAATCATAACAAATGTCTTTTCAGACCATGAGGCAGTGAGGCTAGAACTCAGTCACATGGCTTGAAGGCAGCACCTGACTGACTCTCCACAAGAAAGACAATTTGATCCTGGGGATTCCGGGGACAGCAGGACTTCCAAGCCAGTAGAATAGAAACTGTAGAGGAAGGACAAAGAAAAGCTACAGTGGTATATTGTAGCTCAACTATAAATTGGCAAGATGGTGCTGAGATGGACAAGTGGAGTGGGTGTCACCAAGTTGCAGATGTTACCATGATGTCAACCTGACTTCCCTGGGCAGACGACCTCACCAGTGTGTCCTGGAAACCCACCTCCCCAGAGCCCTGCCCCACTAGGGAAAGACAGAAACAGGCTGGGAGTATGGATCCACCTGTCAATGTCTGTGTCCAGCAGAGAAGCAGTTACAGAAGCCAGACCTTCCACCTTCTGTACCCCATAAAAATCTTTGGTCCATACACCCAGAGGGATAATGAATAGGGAAACTTACCATGGAGGGGATGGGATACAAAACTCTGGTGGTGGAAATTATATGGAATTGTACCTCTCTTATCCCCAATCTTGTCAATTATTATTAAATCACTAAAAAACAAAATCAACCACAAAAAGAAACAAAGAAATACACCCAAACTATTAAGACCAAACAATACACTTCTGAATAACACCTGGGTCACTGAAGAAATCAAAAGAGAGCTTAAAAATTATTTAAAGAACAAACCCACAGCTAACATCATTCTCAATGCTGAAAGCTTTGCCCCTAGTCTTGGCAACCAGGTAAGCATGTCCACTATCTCCACAGTTATTCAGCATAGTTCTGGAAATCCCTGTCTCTGCACTTGAACAAGAAAGAGTGCTGGTGCTCACGTGGGTGGCCTCACAACCGAGGTAGCTGCTGGCTTTCCCGTCACCGACTCTAGTGATTGCGTGATACAAAGAACAGCCAGGAGAAATTCAGGTGTGAACTTCCAATTTTATTCTGAGAAGGACAAGCTTATATAGTAAGTGGAACAAAGAACATTTTTCACATATGTCAGTAATCATAGGTTTTCAAAAGGTCAGTACCCCTATGGTGGGGAGGGCTAGGAATGACAGGAATTGATGATACCAAAAGGTGAAAGCAGTTAGTTTCCATGAGGCAAGAGATGTTAATTATCTAAAGGCACTAAGAAAAACATGGTGGTTAAACCAGCAGAGTGAGATAAAGCAGAGAAGGGCAGAGTTTGATGTAAATCATGGAGATCAAAGCATCTAGGAAGTGAGGTGTATACTTTGTATGCGATCAAAAGATGGTGAACTTATCGTGAACATAGTGAACTTTAAGTGAACTTTCAAGCAGCAACCATTTGGTTTGCAGCAGGGGTATGAGTTAAGTGTGAGAGGTTGCAGGCCACTGTGAAGCCTGGGAGACTGACAAGGGGAAGCTGAGTCAGAGAAGTGTTTCCCCTGCAAGCTCTATCCTTGAAAGGGGGAGACTGACAGGTGGGGTGTCTTTTCAGACCTCCATCTCAAAGATGGGGGAGTTCCCCTATGCTCTACCATGCTTTCACATAATTCTACAAAAGAGATATTAAAGGTATACATATTAGAAAGGAAGAAATCCAACTATCACTACTTGCTGATGACATGATAATATACCTAAAGAACCCCAAAGATTCCACCAAAAAACCAGTGGAAGTAATTAATAAATTCAGTGAAGTAGCAAAATACAAAAATCAACACACAAAAATCGGTGTCATTTCTGTATACAAACAAAAAGTCTGAGAAAGTGAAATAAAAGACCCAATCCCACTTACAGTTGAACCCAGAAAGATAAAATAACTTGGGGTGAATCTCATGAATGGAGGTGAAGGATCTTTACAATGAAAAAATTAAGGATGCTGTTAAAAGAAACAGAGAAGGATACACAGAAATGGAAGAACATTCTTTGTTCCCAGATGGGAAGAATAAACATTATTGAAATGGTCACTGTTTCCAAAGCAATCTACAATTTAAGTGCAAGCCTTACCAAGACCTTGATGACATTTTTTCAAACACATTGGACATCTTGTACAAAAATTTGTGTGGAACCACAAATAGCAAATACACAGCTGAGAAAAAAAGAAAAGAAAGAAAAAATGGAGGTATCACTTAAAATTTCAGTTTTTACTAGAAATCAATAGTAATGAAACCATGTGGTGCTGGAGAAGAAAACGGACATTTGGATCAACAGAGCAGAACTGAAAGCCCAGCTGATGGAGCCTGGACACTGTCTGCAGCATGGGCTGTAACCTGCAGGAGTAACGGAGGAGCCCCGTGAGGACACAAGGCTACAGGCCGCCACCTGGGGCACCTGCAGGCCTGCAACCCCCTTCTCAGGCCACCTCACCTCTCTGGTGGTCTTCCCACTGCGCATCAGTGCCTCCTACCACAGCCTGGCTTCCTGCGCCAACCCCTCTTCAACTAGGCTGATGGACAGGTGGGGCCCGTAGTGGGGCTCCCCAGGCTGCATGCCGGATGCCCCACAGTGTCACGACTGTCAGGCCACCTTGGGGAGCCTGCTGGTGGACTTCGGGCCACCTCCACCTTGTGTGCTGGGATCCCTCCGCCTGGAGACCTGCTGCCACGGGAAGGTGGACCCTGATGGCCTGCAGCTCTTGCGGGGGATCAGAGGGGAGCTGCTGCCAGGTTTCCTGCATGAAAGATTGTAGAGGTTAAAGCACAGAAACAAGTTGGGGAGACAGCTCAGAGAGAGAGAGAGAGAGAGAGAGAAATGGAGTTCAGAAAGAACAGAAAGGGAGATGCAGAGCAGAAATTTACTGAGTTCGGAGTATTGCACCAAAGTTAAAAACTCTGGGGGAGGGAGGAGGAAAGGGAGGATTTTTTCCTTTCTTTTTTTTTATTTATAAAAAGGAAACACTGACAAAACCATAGGATAAGAGGGATACAACTCCACACAATTCCCACCACCAGAACTCCGTATCCCATCCCATGCCCTGATAGCTTTCTTATTCTTTATCCCTCTGGGAGTATGGACCCAAGGTCATTATGGGATGCAGAAGGTGGAAGGTCTGGCTTCTGTAATTGCTTCCCCGCTGAACATGGGTGTTGACAGGTTGATCCATATTCCCAGCCTGAAAGGGTAGATTTTTAAAAAAATATTTATTTTATGTATTTCCTTTTGTTGCCCTTATTGTTTTATTCTTGTAGTTATTATTGTTGTCATTATTGTTGGATAGGAAAGAGAGAAATGGAGAGAGGAGGGGAGACAGAGGGGGAGAGAAAGACAGACACCTGCAGACCTGCTTCACCTCTTGTGAAGTGACTCCCAGGCAGGTGGGGAGCCAAGGCTCGAACTGGGATCCTTCTGCCGGTCCTTGTGCTTTGCGCCACCTGTGCTTAACTTGCTGCGTTACCGCCCGATGCCCTAGGGTAGATTTTTTCAGCTCCATTGTAGGGGTTGGGGAATAAGGACACAGACTATTTTTTTCTTTTAAACACAGATAATAAAAATAACAGCCCTGGGGAAATGCTAACACACCCATTATTCTGACCCACAGACAAGCCTCCAGGTTCTGCTGAGGGAATGAGGACTGTTGCTGTGAGGCTGGCCTGGCCATGTCTGAAGAGCACGGAGTTCACTTCAGCAGCAGGGATGCTGCCTGACCTTGGTGATATGTACCATAGTCACATAGAACATAGTCACATAGAACATGCAGTGACTTTGCATGTTCATGTTGGCAGAAAAGTATCTGACGGGGGTCTGAGCAGTGATACACCTAGTAGAGTGTATGTGTCACCATGCTCAAAGATCTGGGTTCAGTTCCCGAGTCCCCATCTTCAGGGGGAAAGCCTCATGAGCAGTGAAGCCTGGCAGCAGGTGTCTCTCTTACTTTCTCTCTGTCTCCACTCTCTTCACTTCTCTTTGTCTGTCCAATAAGTAAGCAAAAAAAAATTTTTTTTGTTTTTTAAAGATAGCTTTGAATTTTGAGGCTAACTAATTAATTCTGTAAGGAAAACTTGGTTCATAGGCATTTTATGCCTGAATTGACCAAGCTATACATTTAATGACTTTCTCACATCATATATACAAGCCCAGAATAGGTTAAGAGATAAGTAAGGTGCATGTGCATTTTCTTAAGAAATCAATCTACACCCAGCACTAAAACATTCTTTACTTACTTCAGAAGTTTCATGTCTGTTAATACAGTAATTCACGTTAGATCCTTACCACCATTTGTGACCCATAACTAGTTGTCTAATTCTGAAGAACAAGTAAAGAGAAGCTTAACACTCTTCAGTCTTTAGTCAATGAGAAGGGCTAGTTAATTGGTGCGTACATGAGTTAGCTATATTTCATTGATACTGTGATGCCCTTCTCAGAACTTACACTTATGAAGGAACTTTCCTCCATATAACTGGGTCACCATAGCAGTTGTATAGTGCCATCTGTATCCAGAATTTACTCCCAGTATCCCGTTGTCCAAGGATCACATTCCTAGCTTGGGCAGCTGACTCACATTATCTAGTGACTGACTGACAGGCGATGTAAAGGCTTGGCTGGCCATCTCAGTACAAAGTTAACACAGCTGTGAAAGGAAAGGTCAGTGAAGCAGAGCTCCAGGACACATTGGTGGGGTCTTCAGTCCAGGGAAGCCTGGCTGGCATCGTGATGGCACCTGGAACCTGGTGGCTGAAAAGAGAGTTAACATACAAAGCCAAACAAATTGTTGAGCAATCATGGACCTAAAGGTTGGAATAGTGGAGAGGAAGTGTTGGGGGGGTCCTCACTGCAAACTCTAGTGTACTACTGCTTTCAGGTATATATTCGCCCTGGTTTATGGATACGTGTGAACATATGCTCTATCTCCTGGAACCTGGTATATATCTAGGTTTTGGGAGTTTTTTAGGGAGTGAACCCCTCCATCCTATGATTTTGTTAATGTCTCCTTTCTTAAATAAATAATAATTTAAAAAAACACAAAAAACAAACAAACAACAACAACAAAAACCAGCTGTGACGCACTTAGCCATCGCGCTACACCAGGGGTTGGCTGAGACCTTGTTGAATCTTCATCAGCATTTACCTTCAACCTTGGACCAGTTCTTCATTCCTCCTAACTATGAGTTGGTCTTAGAAATACGTACTAAAAAAATCATCCGCAAATCAACTCCACTTTCAAAGCATGTATCCTGAGATAGCCCACATGTAACAATATGTGAGTTTGGTTTGACTGAGGTAAGACTGGGAGCCTCAAGAGGTCTAGACACACCTGTGTTTATGGCAGCACAGCTTGGAATGGCCAGAGCCTGGAAGCAACCCAGATGTCAGACATCAAGTGAGTGGCTAAAAAATTGTGAGATATATATATATATCTATGATGGAATCCTACTCAGTTGTTAAAAATGATGAAGTTGTCTTCTTTGCATCCTTTTGGATGAAACTTAAGGGCATCGTGTTGAATGAGATAAGCCAAAAATAGAAGGGTGAATTATCAGGCCATCTTACTTATTAGTGGGACATAATAAAAATAGAGAAGGGAGGGGGGGCACAGAGAGTGAAACGTGGGCTGTGCATAGTGTATTGTACCAGAGTAAAGGACTCTGGGGAGGGAGGTAGAGGGAAAAGAGGAAGAAAACCTTGGGGATTTGTTATATAATGAACTATTTATAGTAATGTCAATGCTGTACTGTAAAGCATTAACCCCCTCAATAAAAAAAGTAAAAAAGAAGAAAGGAAAAAAAAAGAAGTCCTAATTAAAAAGCTCATTTAATTTTGGACCATCAGTGGGGCAGAATCAACACCAGTGAAGAGTGTTTCGTTTTTAATTTTATTTATTATTTATTTTTTAATTATATTTATTTATTATTGGATAAAGAGAGAAATTGAGAGGGAAGGGGGAGATAGAGAGGGAAGGAGACAGAGAGACACCTGCAGCCCTGCTTCACCACTTGCAAAGCTCTCCCCCTGCAGGTGGAGACAGGGGCTCGAACCTGGGTCCTTGTGCCCTGTGACATGTGTGCTTGGCTTTTGTTGTTGTTTTGCTGTTTTGTTTTGTTTTGTTTGTTGTTGTTGTTGTGTGTTGGCTTTTGTTGTTCTTCAGCATTGGAGGACTACTTATGTGTCACAAATGGTGGTAAGGATCTAATGTGAATTGTTGTATCAATAGACATGAAACTTCTGAAGTCAGTAAATAATGTTTTAGTGCTGGGTATAGATCAATTCCTTAAAAAATGTACAAGCACCTCATTCCTTAACCTGCTCTCAGCTTGCATATATGATCATGAGAAAGTCATTAAATGCATACCTCGGTCAATTCAGTTATAAAATGCATGTAAGGTTTCCAGAAGATGGTGGACTGAGAAGCTGCTAGTGGCTTGAGCTCTGACCACATCGATGGGAAACGTTACCAGGTTCCAGATGCCATCAGGATGCCGGCCAGGCTTCCCTGGACTGAAGACCCCACCAATGTGTCCTGGAGCTCAGCTTCCCCAGAGACACACCTTACTAGGGAAAGGGAGAGGCAGACTGGGAGTATGGACCGACCAGTCAATGTTCATGTTCAGCAGGGAAGCAACTACAGAAGCCAGACCTTCCACCTTCTGCATCCCACAATGACCCTGGGTCCATGCTCCCAGAGGGATAGAGAATGGGAAAGCTATCAGGGGAGGGGGTGGGATATGGAGATTGGGCAGTGGGAATTGTGTGGAGTTGTACCCCTCCTACCCTATGGATTTGTTAATTTATCCTTTCTTAAATAAAAAATAATAAAAAAATAAAATGCATGTGAATAAGTCTTCCTCACAGAATTATGGAAGATTCATTTCAGCCACCAGGTTCCAGGTGCTACCATGATGCCAATTGGACTTCCCTGCATAGATGACCCCACCAATGTGTCCTGGAGCCCCACTTCCCCAGGTCCCTGCCCCACTAGGGAAAGAGAGAGACAGGCTTGGAGTATGGATCCACCTGTCAATGCCCATGTTCAGCGGGGAAGCAATTACAGAAGCCAGACCTTCCACCTTCTGCATCCCACAATGACCTTGGGTCCATACTCCCAGAGGGATAAAGAATAGGGAAGTTATCAGGGGAGAGGATGGGATATGGAGTTCTGGTGGTGGGAATCATGTGGAGTTGTACCCCTCTTATCTTATGATTTTGCCAGTGTTCCCTTTTTATTAATAATTTTTTAAAGATTAAATTAGTAATAATGTAATTATGTTGCTGGCATCTTAAATTACTAGCTACTCAATGCAAAGTATTTTATTTCTTTCCATCTTCAGCAAACTGATCCAGTCTATACCTTTTTGAGTAAAGTTATATAAATTATAACAACATAAAAACTATGACTAATACAAGCAGTGGCTGAACTTTAGGTAGGAAAGGTTATTTATCTTTTAGGAAACTAGGATCTCTGCTAAGGAATGAAACGCATAGTGCACCCAATTGAGATCACCTGGGTTCAAGCTTAGATTCCACTTTCACAGGAGAACCCTCATGAGTGTTGAAACAGAACTGTAGGCCCCCCACCTCTCTCTCCCCTACCCTCTCATTTTCTTTCTGTCTTATCAATTAAAAAGGAAAAAAGCCCCAGTGAGAACCCTGGAGGCATACAAATGAGTATAAAAGAGAAAAAAAAAAAGAGTTAGTCATACACATCTCCAAAACATTTTGCAGATTTTGAGTATGTAAATGACATAGCCCACACTAAGTTTTTCTCTTCTTCAGTCAAGATTTTCTTTCTCTGGGCTCCAGAGAACACTCACATCACAACTGCTTGGTCATGTCTTTATAGTAACATTTGCTCCTGCAAGAAAATTTCTTAAAAATTGTCTTAAATTTTATTGCCACCAGGTTGTCCCTGGGGCTCAGTGCCTGCACAACAAACCCACTGCTCCAAAGAAAAGAAATTGAGAGGGGAGGTGGAGACAGAAAAGGAGAGAGACACCTACAGACCTGCTTTACCACCCGTGAAGCTATCCTCCTTCAGGGGGAGAGTGAATTATGGGCTTTGAACCTGTGTCCTCATGTGTGATATCCTGTGAACTTACCTGGGTGCACCAGTTACCCAGCCCCCTTCAAGAAATTTTCTAGAACACAATATTTCTTCACATAATTAAAGTATAGTGATGGAATATAAATAGTAATAATAAGAACAGAAGATACAGAAATAGAAATGACAGTTTTCTTGAATTATTAATTCCACAGAGATTCTACTCACAATTTTTA
Organism: Erinaceus europaeus; assembly: GCF_950295315.1. NCBI lineage: Eukaryota > Metazoa > Chordata > Mammalia > Eulipotyphla > Erinaceidae > Erinaceus > Erinaceus europaeus. Next base: position 39,629,156 of record NC_080182.1, on the reverse strand, counting down.
TTAATCTTAGTATTATCTATCTCCAGGATCTATAACAACTGTTTATTTTACTGGCTTACTTTTATATGAAAATAGCTTAGTAACATCCACAGAATCCTATTTGTATGTTAGTGAAGAATTATAAATCAAAAGAAGACTTGGGACTTACAGATTGGAGTGTTTTTTTTTTTTTCAATATGGATGTCTGGGTACCACAGATCATGACATCTCATCAAAATTTCTAGGATCATTGGAGTGAGGTATGGGACAAAGTAAAAAAAAATCATCTTTTGATATAATAAAATGTGTTCTGAATTTTTAAATTGTTCTCATAAATTCAGGGATCTACTTAAATAATCATTAATACTGGAAAATAAAAAGGGAAAATGGGCAATCATTCAGTCTGCATGAAATGATGAAACGGAGCAAAGTCAGTGGTGGAGATTAGACTGTAGCTCTGATGAAAGTTCTGATTTCTTCTCCTTCCAACCGAATAGTAGTATTTCCTTTCCTTTTCATTTCTTCCTCTATTCTGTTCCAAATATGAAATGTTAGTACTTTTCTCATTTACCATCCAAGTGATTCTATTAGTTTTCTAAACAATCATCTGAAACTGAGCAGAAAGGGAATCGTTCTCAGTACCCATGGGGCTGGCTGGCCACGTTATGGAAATGAGTCATCATTGAGTGGTGCTCCAGGGTGTCTTCTGTTAGGCTCATTCTCTCCTTTTGCTGGGATTCATAGTCACCATGACCTTGTCAAGTTTGTTTCCTATTGTGTTGATAAAGTAGGATGGGGTGGAGAGGTTAGATATGTCAAATTTACCAACCTTTTTTGCTATTTTTCAAGGATCTGGCATTGAGAAAATTTTCAGGTTAGAAAAATTTAAATTAATATACAAAAAAGTATCAGTATTTCCAGTTATGCTAATGTTAAAATCGCCTTATGTATGCTGTGCTTACACTTAACTGGTCAGTCCCTTTGCTCCTATCCTTTGCCAAATTTTGTTAATTTTGTCTCTTTATCCCATTCAAATTGCCTCTAGTATATAGCCACTGCCCTAATTCATTCCTGAAGCAACCACTTCCTAACTATGGGGTAACTTGCAAGTGAACCTCTCTGTTCCCAGTCTTTGACTTCTCTGAAATGTAGAGACCTTATCAACACTGATATATCTCATTTCCACTCCTTTCTACTATTCAATGTTTACAGATAAATACCTACATCTTAAAACATAATAGTCATGTAATATAGTCTTAATAATTATTTTGTATAATTAATTTTTAAATGAGATAAGATAATAAATACACTTATTCCTAAATATTTACTTGCATGTTAATGTTTTACTTATTCTTTGCATCTTCTTACATATTATAATAACTGTTATGACTCATTTATTTGTGTGAATTTAAGTAAATCATACGGCATCATTTCTCATTTTTCTGAAGCATTTTCTTCACTGTTTCTCGCCATCAAAGTCTCTTTTTTAAAAAAAAATTATTAATTTATTTCCTATTGTTGCCCTTTTTGTTTTATTGTTGTAGCTATTATTGTTCTTACTGATGTCATTGTTGTTAGATAGGACAGGGAGAAATGGAGAGAGGAGCGGAAGACAGAGAGGGGGAGAGAAAGACAGACACCTGCAGACCTGCTTCACCGCCTGTGAAGCGACTCCCCTGCAGGTGCCGGGGGCTCAAACCGGGATCCTCACACCGGTACTTGTGCTTTGCACCACCTGCGCTTAAACCATTGTGCTACCGCCTGACTCCCACCATTTAAATCTCAGTATCTACAGATATCTTAATTTTACCTTCATTTTTAAATTAAAGTTTTGCTTGACATAGTTATTGGTTGACAGTTTTATACTTTTAGCAATTTAAGTATGTCATCCTGCAGCTTGCTGGTCTCATTTTTTCCCTTACCATCTGATAGCTTAATGTGGTTTCTTGTTCATAATGACTTGGGATGTGTGTGTGTGTGTGTGTGTGTGTGTGTGTGTGTGTGTGTGTGTGTGTATGTGTGTGTGTGTGTGTGTGTACATATATGTGAAGACATCTAATTATTGTCTTTCACATCTGACTTTACCAAACATAATCACGTCTGTTGGTGGTAAACTTTATGTCAGTCTGTGTGTATGAAGTTCAGTGAATTTTGTCTTTTATGTTTGTGTCAGCAGCTTGGAGGCTCTTCATTTGTCCACTTCAATTGTCTTGACTGTTCTGCCAGCTCATTTGTTTTTAAATTGTCATCAGGGTCATTGCTGGCGCTCAGTGCCAACACAGTGATTCCACTGCTCCCTGTGACAACTTCTTTTATATATATATATAAAAGACTAGGCCCCTCTGCCAGCTTTTATCTATTGAGTTTTTCTTCTGATTTTTTTTTAATTTCAATTATTATATTTCCAGTACCTCAAATTCTATTTGGCTAAATGTTAACAATTCCTTTGTCTTTTTTCCCCCTGCTTGTTGACTCACTGTATCATACTATATTCAATTATTTATAGGCGGTTTCCTTTTGCCTTTGAACATATTATGATAGCTCTTTGCTAAGTCCAAAGTGTGGACCCTCAGAGCGTTTTGAAGCAAAGATAAATATTTATCCCATCTGTTGATCATGCAGCTTATTTATTCTCATGTCTTTTAGTTTTGGCTGTGAAATGGTTATTTTAGATAAGACTGTCGATTTCAGATTCTGAACTTTTTCTCTTTCAGTGGTTGTGGCTATCCATACTTTCACTTTATTTACTTAGTGATTTTCCTAAACTGATTCTACAGAATCTGTTTTCTCTGTAGTATAATCACTGATACCCTGTGTTGCTTTGCCTTTGTTATTGCTTTTGTGTAAGTCCAACTTCATTGTAGTTGACTTCTGATAAACATAATTTAATTTTCAAATACTGATGAAAGAAGTGGGTAGAAATTTCAAACCAATTCATTTTGTGATTTTTAGACAGACTCAAATTTCTGAAAACTTAAGAGACATTTATTGATACAGAATTTTTTCTATTACAAGTATTTCATGTATTTATTAGAGACAGTGACAAATCAAAAGAGGGGGACATAGAGGGAAGGAGAGACACCTGCAGCACTGCCTCACTATTTGTAAAGATTTTCCCCCTGAAGGTAGGGGCTGGGGTTTGAATTCTGGTCCTTGCACATTGTATGGCAAATAAGAAACTCACAATTTCAAACTTCACGGACACTTCAGTCCCTTTGGATGGCTAAGAATGGGGTAAAACGACACAATAATATGTAGTCAGGGAGACTCAGAGTAGTCACAATATTCAGTCATTCATTCATTTTTCGTGTTTTTTTGACACCGGATTATCACTGAAGTATGGTGACTGCACAATGAATCCACCATTCCTGGTGACCATTTTTCCTTCCCCATTCCTATATTTGATAGAACAGACATTGAAAGGACAGGGGGAGATAGAGAGGGTAAAAGGAAGAGAGACACATGCAGCACTTGTGAATCTTCCCCCCTTGCCCAAGGGGTCCTGAGGTTTGAATTTAGGTCCCTGGGCATGGAAATTTCTGCGCTTACTTCTGTGTACCTCCTGGTCTCTCTTTGTTTTAAAATTGGGCTGTATCAGACATTTCAAAACATCCAGTGAGAATTTTAAATACCCAAGGCAATGACTAGAGGTGTGAAAGAAGTCATAGCATTTTAGGATTTCTTTCTTTTCTTTCTTTCTTTCTTTTTTTATTTATAAAAAGGAAACATTGACAAAAATCATAGGATAAGAGGGGTACAACTTCACACAATTCCCACCACCAGAACTCCTTATCCCCTCCCCTCCCCTGATAGCTTTCCTATTCTTTATCCCTCTGGGAGTATGGACCCAGGGTCATTGTGAGATGCAGAAGGTGGAAGGTCTGGCTTCTGTAATTGCTTCCCCACTGAACATGGGCATTGACAGGTCGATCCATACTCCCAGCCTGCCTCTCTCTTTCCCTAGTGGGGCGGGGTTCTGGGCAAGTGGGGCTCCAGGACACATTGGTGGGGTCGTCTGTGCAGGAAAGTCTCCTCGGCATCATGGTAGTATCTGGAATCTGGTGGCCTAAAAGAGAGTTAACATATAAAGCCAAACAAGTTGTTGATTAATCATGAACCTAAAGGCTGGAATAGTGCAGATGAAGTGTTGGGGGGGGGGGGTCCTCCATTTTGTAGATAGCTAAGGGCCCGTGACAATACTAGTTGTTTTTTCCCTGAACCTGAAATCTGATATGCAAGTGGATCCAAGTCATTGTCTGGGGAGATGATGTCATGGCTGGGAAAAGGACCAGAAAACTGGATCAGGAAGGAGAGTAGCTCCCAAATATGGGAAAGGTGTATAAATATTGTTGACTATAAACCCCATCGATTTGATATGATCCGGGGCCCTTATTCAACTTAGGAGCCTATGTGACCTCTGCATCCCTGTAGATCTGAGCTCACATTCTGCGGTCATGAGTAGGAACATTCCAAGCTGCCCCAATTTCAGGACCCATCTTCCTCAGGTGTAGCATAGAGTATGTTGTCCAGCCTCCCTTAGGAGGATGGAACATTCTCTACCATGTTTGATCCAAGTTGAGGGCAAGGTCCTATGGGGGCCCATAAAGAGGTCTATTGTGTTTTTCCTGATAGGAATGATCGATAACAGTGGAGAGGGGGATTTATTTGAGGTCTAGGCCCATCATGTCTGTTTGGGAATTGTAGGACTCCCTGACTAGGGCCCCAGCTGATGCAATGGCCTGATAGTGACTAAAGAGTCATCATTGAAGTATGCCAGTCTCTCTTTTTTTTAATATCTATTTATTTATTCCCTTTTGTTGCCCTTGTTTTATTGTTGCAGTTATTATTGTTGTCATTGTTGTTGGATAGGACAGAGAGAAATGAAGAGAGGAGGGGGAAGACAAGAGAGGAGGAGAGAAAGACACCTGCAGACCCGCTTCACCACCTGTGAAGCGACTCCCCTGCAGGTGGGGAGCCGGGGTTCGAACCGGGATCCTTATGCCGGTCCTTGTGCTTTGCGCCACCTGCGCTTAACCCACTGAGCTACAGCCCGACTCCCGTATGCCAGTCTCTTGACCTTATTCAGCATTTGCAGTCCTTGCTTTGATAAGGTTAGCTTGGGAGTGAGTGATTTTAGGATTTCTGTGGTTTTCTTATATTTACATATGAGTAACTGACATGTCCGATTGCCACTTGCTCATTTCTCGTCCTGTGATGTTGTGAAAAGAAAGGAAAGGAATAATCTTTGTTCCTTTTGTGACCACAACAAGTCTCACCCTCTTCAATAAGTTATCCATTTATGTGCTTGTGTACCCAAGCAAGAGTTTTGATTAAAAGGCTTGTTTTGTTTATTGACTATCAGACAACATATCTTCCAATAATATTTAAAAACTAAATCATTTTTCTTTGATTAGAAGTACTCTGTTGGGCCTAGGATTTAATTGGGACTTTATATCTCTATTCCATGAAGTTGGCAACTACTACTTAATATTTGCAAAGCAATAGTCTGACTTATGTATGGTAGAATTTTTAAAACTGTAATGAATGGGCTTGATTGAGGTATCAAGTATGGTTTTTTAATATAACTTATTTCTGTATGGTTGCTTTCAGGGCCATACATTGCAAAGCACTGTACAAACCATTGCTATCTATCCAGCAAATACAAATCATACATAGCTATGAGTACACCATTGCATATAGCAAGAAACTAGTGTCAAGGAGCAGAAAAAAATGACTTAGAACAGGAATGTCACAAAATATGACATATTTGAGACACATAAAGTTGATTTTATTGCTTTTATTATAGAGGCCATGAGGTATTACAGATCCAAGAGAAAGATTTAGATTTTGATGTGATGAATTGCAGAGTTATTCACAAAAATACAGGTAGTTATATTGTTTCCTGTTTTACAAGATAAAACAAAAAAGGAAAATGCTGGTTATATAAGTGAACTGAGAGGAAGGCCTTTCTTGCTTTCAATGACTTTCTTCTTCATTTACATGTGATCTGTCACCCCCACCTCCAAATATGCAGAAAGCGCTTAGCTTCAGGAGAGGCAGACTTGCTCAAGAAGTGATTCTTTGCCTTCTTTGTGCAGAGACCATTCAGCTAGGAGAAAAATCCTCCCCGGCCCTATTTTTTTTTTTTCTAAGTGAAGTGGTTCCACTACAAAGCAAAATGTATGGCAATTTTCAAAAGGAATATGATTTTCAAAACAAACTTGACAATACTATATTCAAGAGGTTTCTTTGTGTTGTAATTAATGGGAGCAACTTCTCCAGCTGAGCCTGTGAAGCCTCAAGGACAATATAATTTCATCTCAAACTCAGAGAAAAAGTGCTGGCAGGTGGTGGGCAGCTATCAGTCCAGTGCAGGATGGGGTGGAGCCTGAACCTGAAATTACATCCAGCTCATCCTGGGACAAAAGAGACACTGACAACGTTGAGATGGAGAAGATGTGTGTGTGTGTGTGTGTGTGTGTGTGTGTGTTCTGCGAGAAAGCATTTCTGAGTCTGAAAATCCAAGTGCAATATTGAATACAACCCTCAGTCATGCTTTCAGTAAAAGCAACCTGCGAACTGTATTACTTGCCTATTTCTATATTACACAATGGTAAAAGTCCAGACACGTGAAACAGCAGGCACTTATTATCTTAGAGTGGATGCATCAGAAGCCCTACACAACTTGAATGAATCCATTGCGCAGACTCGTAAGCTGCTAACTGGGCTGAATGTCTCTCTAGAACTTGGGTTCTGACTCAAAAGTCATGTGATTATTAGCAGAATCAGTTCTTCTATTGAAGGACTCAGCCACCCATTTCTTAATGCTGCCCCAGAATTCAGCTACAAGACCCTTTCAGTATGAAAGTTTTCTCTTTAAGGTCACAGGGAGTGTATTTCTTCTGCTTCTTTGTGCCCCTTATATCTATACCCTTTCTCACATGGTCCAGATCTACCCAAAATAGTTTCATTTCAGAGTTTAACAAATACAGCTGACTTAAGAACTTCATCAGACCTACAAAATAAATTACATACTGGCATATAGTGCAATAAATTATAGTGACATCTGTCATATTCATTGGCTTCACACATTCTCAAGAAGTGGGAAATTGAGAAACAGAATTTGGGGGGGGAGCTACTTCAGAAATCTGTCTGCTATAGGACTCTAAATGAGAAAAGATGGTAAAATACCAAGACCTAGCAACTTTAAAAAAGTTGAACACTGAAGGAATTCATTACTGAAGTGGTCTGGGAGGTGGCTCAGTGGATAAAGCATTAGACCCTCAAGCATGAAGTCCTGAGTTTGATCCCTGGCAGCACATGTACCAGAGTGATGCCTGGTTTTCTCTCTCTCTCTCTCTCTCCTTCTATCTTTCTCATAAGTAAATAAAATCTTTAAAAAAAAAAAAGAAATTCATTACCAAATAAAAGTGCTTGGTTTGAACAGTTGACAAAAACAGTATTATTAGTGACCATTAGATACTGACCAATATATACTTATTATAGTCTAGGGGTTATTCATGAAGACATCTGGGATAAAGGTGTTGCTTAAAAATGTTACCTTAAAGTTTTAGGAGGGATTCCCATGCCCCAGTGATTCACTAAACCATAATGTCAAGTGGACGCCCACATGACAGAATCTCTTCGCCCCCATTGATCCACTACCCTTTCTAAATATCAAACACTAGCCCTAGAGTAAGATGATTTTTTAAAATAATTTTTATCGGTGACTTAATCATGATTGTAAGATAACAAGGGTGCAATTCCACACAGTTCCCACCTCCAGAGTTTCATGTTCTATCCTTTCCATTGGAAGGTTACCTATTCTTTATCCCTCTGGGAAAATGGACCAAAATTCTTTCTGGGGAGCAGAAGGTGGAAAGTCTGGCTTCTGTAACTGCTTCTCTTCTGGACATGAATGTTGTCAGGTTGAACCATACCCCAGCCTTTTTCTATCTATTTTTTTAGTGGGGTAGTACTCTGGAGAGGTAAGGTTCTGGGGCACACTGGTGAGGTTGTCTGCCTGGGAATAAGGTGATTTTTTAAAAACATATTTCTCCCATCTTCTCAAATTGTTGGCACCTATTTTTATTGTACTAGTTTGTGTCTCTTGGTTAATTGGCTCGAGTTATCTAAACTTTGGATTAGAGCACAATAACTGAGGAAGTCTAAGTTAATGAATAAAGAAATTTATTTAAAGATCCCATGCAGAACAAAAAGATGAAAGTCATTGAAAATATCTGTAATTTATATAATAGGTAGGCCCTGCTACTCAATCTAGTCTTGAAATGAGGATGATGTGAGTTTAACATAAAAGTATCTGAAGATTTGAGAAAGAAGAAAATGAAAAGAATCTAGTTTTAAAACTAGTTAATATTTCAGGGAAATATTTTCATTTCTAGCAAATGAAATATGCCTGAATCCAAGTAGGGAACTTGGAAATGTCTAAATTCTGCATTTAGTGATTTTTTTATCCAACAGAACTATGTTCATAAGAAACAATGGTGAAACTTGGGCTCAAATTAGATTCTAATGAGAGAATTTATAGTATCAAGTTGTAGGCTAGCTCATAGAAGTTGAATCAAAGATGTGGCTAAACTTGGAGGTCTAAGTGGAGTAGTCTAACTCTGACTCTTCCCTTAACTTTAAATCTAAAATTTGGAACTAATGTGCAAATTTGATGAGAGAGAGAGAGAGATTGAGAGGAGGATGAGAAAACAGTAAATCCAAGAAACCTCTGAGTCTTCTCAACTCACCAGAAGGTGTAGAAAATGAAGCTCAAAGAACTGTCCTGTAGAATAAGTCCTACACTGTAGGTAAGGTGGAAAACCAAGATAAAGGATACGAGTTGGAGTGAAGTGATTAAGTTATAGCAACAATGTTCACTACTTTGTAAGATCTCATTCAATAGATATCTTGAGTCATGACCAAAGGCAACCTCAGTAGATGTTAGGAAATTGGATGTTGCTTTACTCTCTATGTTTAGCAAGGAGGGCCTGAAGATGTTAAAATTAGTAAGGTCTATTTTTTTTTTTTTTTTTTTTTAGAAACTGGCATAAGAAGAGCCATAGATTTTCAAAGTGCCAAAGCAGAAACCAAGTCACTTTTAATAGTAACTGGAAAGACAACACTATTGTCTATGCTGGTACTTATGTATAAACACATTTATAAACACAACAAGCTTCAAGAAACACAATTAGTATACATTTTATCAAAGAAACAGAATTAGTATACATTTTATCAAGGAAAGGCATTATAGCAGGATCCAGATCCTAGACTGTTGATCTAAATGATGTAAGTTGTCTCCTTCCTTTCTTTCTTTCTTTCTTTCTCTTTCTTTCTTTCTCTCTCCCTTTCTTTCTTCCTTTCTTTCTTTCTTTCTTTCTCTCTTTCTTTCTTTCTTTCTTTCTTTCTTTCTTCTTTTTTTTAAATCTTTGTGGATACCAAGCCAAGGATGAGTCAATTAAAAAAAAATTATTTATTTTGTGGATAGAGACAGAAAAAAATTGAGAGGGATACTTATGGAGAGGAGAGAGAGAGAGAAAGAGAGAGATCTGCAGCACTCTTTCTCTGTTCATGAATGACATCCGTCCTGCAGGTGGAGACTGGGGGCTTGAACCCAGGTCTTTGTGCACTGTAATACGTGCACTCTACCAGGTGTGCCGCCACCTAGCCTCCAGTAACCAGTGAAATCTGCACAAGTTCTGTTGTTTCACAGCCAGTGAATAGGACATTGGGATGTGATTAACATATGGCTGAGGTTGAAAGGTGAGAAGGGAATTAACTGTGGAACATAATTAGCATGTCTGACATCAGGCTGATGGACTTAGGCAAACCAAGTGATGTAACTTCCAGGCTGCCTGAAGTCTGACCCTTTCCCCCCCAGCTCCTGCCTGTGCCCAGACTGGTTTGGTTTCCTAGGACCCACCATGCTGCCTCCCCCTAGCGACAACATGTGGAGCTGAACTTTGATAACTTACGGATTCACTCTTACCTCAGCTGATGATTGGCTATCTTGCTGTACCTAAAATATAGTGTTCTGTACTGCTGTACTGCCATGTAATAAATGTTGATTGTTTTAAACCAGCGCCCAAGCAGCTGGGCCTCCATAAAGTCTTTTTACTTTTAATGATAATAATGTTCCACTAGTTATTAGCTGTTGGGCCTTAAAGCCACCCCCCCCCTCTGCTTACATAATCAGTGTTTTGCATGAAAGATCTCCACCACGTTATCCCCTCAGGGAGTTGCTAATTCAGTTAAAACCATTGCAACAGTTGCTAAGGACGCTTTCACCTTCCCAGCATGCCTTTTGCCTCTCTCCACCCCCTTTCCTAGCCATTTCTGTTTCCAACTTGCCACTTCCGGTTTTTACCCTATAAAACCTGCTGCTATTCCAATTTCTCTCTTTTTCTCTGCCACGTCCTGACCCAGAGAAGACTTGGAAAAGGGCTGGTGTTCACAGTGGGAGGCGGCCATTTTGCTAGCTCCACGTGGCCTAAACCGTTGTGCTCACACCCAGCTCCAGGTATCTGTGTGAATAAAGATTTGCGTTCCCTCTCTGCCACGAGTTCCTGGTCTCTTCTCTCTCCCCCCTGCGAGGCAATTCGACAATCAGCAAGCTTTTCATTACACTATCTGTTCTGGTCATCACAGCTCATAATGCAATGGAATTCTGGAGTTTGGACTCAGTTATCTAGTATCCAGTTTTGATATTAAGACACTGTGTCGTTTGTTACTGAACTAAGATCATAACATCGTGATACATAGAAATTATGTTGTCATGTTCTGAGAGTTGTACTTAGTTTAATTACAACTTCGTTTTGCTTTTATTGGTACTTTAAAATGTTCCTTAAAGTTATTAATATATAAGTATGTAATTTTTGTTTTTCAGAGTATAATATGCAAAAACTTACTGAGGAATATTTGGGAAATGTTACAGTGTAAAAAAGCAAATAACCACAATGCACTTAGTTGGCACTTTTTACCCCTTTCCAGTTTTTCGCTGAAAACTCAGTTTGTTAGACGGTAACCTTGTCTTAAACTTGCCAAATTAGCATGTTTTATTGGATTTGTGCATTTGCCTATTGTTAGTGAGACAGATGTTTGGTTTTGGAGAGTAATTTGAGTGAGTATATATAAACTATACATATAAAAGTCTACATATCTATGCTTATTTCCTTTAGGGTGGATTTGGGATGCATTGGATCGACCTTCTCGTGGTGCATCCCGTGAGTACCCATTCATTGGGGAAACTGACGATCCTTCCTAGCCGACTGAATCCACATGGATCCCAGTCACTTTCAAAGCCAGCAACAAGCAGCTCCTGACAGCTTTCAGCCTGACCTGTTGACTGGCTACGGAAGAAGGGCAAACGCTAGAAGAAGAAGGAGGGTGGATTTCAAGAATTAGAATTCTGGCTCAAATGGTAGCAAGCTCTTGATAATGTCACTGTGATGACCAGTTTCATGTGTCACTTAGATTAGTTACTTATCTACTTCAACTATTCATTTAAGCACTATCGATGTTGCTGTGAACTTATGTTGTAGATATTAGGTTGCTGGAAAAGTCATAATGTGTGTGTGTGTGTGTGTGCAAAAATCTGTCACTACTTTTCTGACAACCTAGTATGATTAAGAAACATATATTTCCACTTAGGTGGATGGACACTTTTCTGAATATCCACTGCGCCACCTCACAGACCACCCTAACTTAATCTTTTTATATTGTTGGAAGGGAGATGTTTTCTTTTTTGCTTCCAGGGTTATTGCTGGGGCTCAATGCCTGCATCATGAATCCACTGCTCCTGGAGGCCTTTTCCCCACTCTTTTGTTGCCTTTGATGTTGTAGCCTAGTTGTGGTTATTATTGTTGTTGTTGATGTCACTTGCTGGTAGATAGGACAGAGAGAAATGGAGAGAGGAGGGGAAGACAGAGAGGGGGAGAGAAAGACCTGCAGACCTGCTTCACTACCTGTGAAGCGACTCCCCTGCAGGTGGGGAGCCGGGGGCTAGAACTGGGATCCTTAGGCAGGTCCTTGTGCTTTGCACCACTTGCTCTTAACCCGCTGTGCTACCACCCGACCCCCAAGGAGATGTTTTTTAATCACTTTTCCTGAAAAATTGCAACCTAGTTATTCAGCATTTGTTTTTAGAGTTAGTTTTTTTTTCTTTCTAATTATATTTGAGAGATACAGATTCACGATACAGAGAAAAAGTGGCAGGCCAGAGCAGTCAGTCCTTCAGCATATATATTGCTGATGTTCAAGCCTGGGGTCTCACATATGTAAATTCTATGCATTATCACTGAGGCTTCTCCCCAGCTACAAAAAACAAATGAACAAACGAAAAAGCCTTCAGATCGCTGAGCAAATACTCTTAAGTTCATCTAATTCATGTCATCAATTAAACTCTTAGAATCATTCTGAGAATTCACTGTCTGAGAGTCCTCATTTATAAACAAAACAAACTTCAAGAAACACAAGTACTATACATTTTATCAAGGAGAGGAGTTATGGCAGGATCCTAGACTGTTGATTTAAATTGTCTTCTTTTTTTTTTTTCTTCTTTCATTAAGTGTTAATTCAACTCTTCATCTTTCATGATTTTTCTTTACTCACTTCAGGTAATTGTTGTTGGCGATTATGATGTTAATGAGTTATGCAGAGCAGATAGAAAAAAATCAAATATATTTTGAGGAAGTTAAGTTAATGGAAGCAACAACTTGAATGCATTCAAAAAGCAGGCATAGTTCTTATTGTGCCCTGATTGATTTTGTAAGTCAGGTGTTCGTATGAATAGATAAACTTTTCTTAGCACAGGGAATATTTTGACAAGAAATTTACTCTGATGAGCTACAAAGGAAGTCTTTTGTGAGATTGTTCCACATTGTGTCTGATATATTTTTCTTATATTACTTGATTTAATTTTAAGGTCTTCAAATCCAAAGATGCTGATTGACATGAAAACTAGAACTCTTTTTTAAAACTCCTTTGTAGTTGAATTCTAATGGTCTTGACATATCGTGCTATTGTTCACCAGGGTGACATAAAATACAATCAAATGCACACACAGATGACTATGGGAGAGAAAACCCAGATGACAGCCTGTATCAGTGGAATATTTTATTTGACTTTTTTCCTTATTCTTAAGTGACACTGCAACTGAAAATAACCCTCCTTTTTGAATGCCTTTGGTTCAGTCAACTGCATCTTTTCGCCTTAAGATGTGGCTGAAATATTAGCACTTCTCTGTCAAAAAACGCCTTTGCTTCTAAATTAATACCCAATATTTACATACCAATAAGGCAGATCTTAAAATGTCAAGACTCTCATCTTTAGCTTCTTACAGAGTACTTTTTATTTCATAAACTTTCAAACTGAAGTGTCACTGAAAAATAGTATATAGTCTCTAAGTGTCCTCTTTGTTGAAGGGAGGTGCCGGGTGACCTATGGGACCACCAGACACGCATAGACATTTAAGATTAGAAAAATCCTAGAGCTGCAAGAACTGTACTTTTAATCATAAAACATTTTAATTAGTTAAAATGTAAACTCTGAGAGGGACATGAATACTGCACCAGACAGAGGAAAATATGTGATTTACATTTCCTCTTTTCCCCCTTATTTTTACAGAGAGTTTGATCATACAGCTATTTTACATTTATTGGTACCATACTCATTCGAAGTTTATAATTCAAAGATTTCTAGCATACCCATTGTTGTTCCTTTGCTCTAATAAATAACTTTGAAGTATTTTCACCACTCCCATGCTTCCTAGTCTCCATCCCTTACCCAGTTTTTCTCTGTATCAGCCTTGGACTCGTACGCAAGTATCAATCTACTTTCTGCTTCTCTATTCTGACCGTTTCATATAAATGGAGTCACACAAAATGGAGTCCTTTGATACTGAGTTCTCTGCTGTAGCTCAACATTTCCAAGATTTAATCCATGTTGTAGTATGCATCTGCACTTCATTTATCCTTTACTGTGATGTAATACTCCACTACATTGATACAGCACATTTTATTGGTGTGTTTGTGTGTTGTGTGTGTGTCTGTGTGTGTGTGTGTGTGGTGTGTCTGTGTGTGTGTGTGTGTGTGTGTGTGTGGTGGGTGTGTGTGTGGTGTGTGTGTGTGTGTGTGGTGTGTGTGTCTGTATGTGTGTGTGTGTCTGTGTGTGTGTGTGTGTGTGTGTGTGTGTGGTGTGTGAACTGATGTTTCATTTCCCTTTAGTGGATACACCGAACTAGAACTGCTAAATCACATGACGATTCTCTATTTAATCATTTGAGGTATCTCTCACTGACATTCAAAGTCGATTATATTTATTAAATCACAGTTAAAAAAAAGGGTTCAGATTTTGCTACCTCCTCACTGACCTATACTATTAACTGTCTTGTGGAAACAGCAGTTGTTGGGCAGGTGAAGCAGCTCTCGTTTATAATGCACTGCTTTGCCATGTGCGCAGCATAGGCTGAGCCCAGCTACTCCTGCCCTGAAGGAAGCTTCAGTGTTGCAGTCCCTCTGGCCCTCCCTCCCCACTTTCCATAACAAGAAGGGAAATAGCCTTGGTCCTGGACAGACTGTGGTATCTTATTTTTATTATCAGATATAAGAAGACAAAGTATGAGAAATATAGGAAAACAAGTACTTTCTCTAATTTTGCATGGCCTCTTTTTTTTCGCCTCCACGGTTATTGCTGGGCTCGGTGCCTGCACCATGAATCCACTGCTCCTGGAGGCTATTTCTTCCCCCTTTTGTTGCCCTTGTTGTTGTAGCCTCGTTGTGGTTATTATTATTGCCATTACTGATGTTGTTCATTGTTGGATAGGACAGAGAGAAATGGAGAGAGGAGGGGAAGACAGAGGAGGAGAGAAAGACAGACACCTGCAGACCTGCTTCACTGCCCCGTGCAGGTGAGGAGCCGGGGGCTCGAACCGGGATCCTTATGCCAGTCCCTGCGCTTTGTGCAACATGCGCTTAACCCACTGCGCCACCGCCTGACACCACCCCTCCTTTTTTTTTTTTTTTTTTAAAACCAGAGCACTATTCAGCTCCGGCTTATGGTAGTGCGGGGGATTGAACCTGGGTCTTTGGAACCTCAGGCATGAGGGTCTGTTTGCATAACCATTTTGCTATCTACCCTCTTCCCAGCATGGCCTCTTTTTTTACTTTTGAAATGATAAACTAATTCAGTCTTTCACTTAGGTATATATTTTGTCAACTTTGTCTTTTTGATTTGTGTGCATTTTATCCTACTTTAAAAATATCACAGTTCTGCATCGTAAATCTTTATACTTTCATTTTTTAAAGCGTTATGACTTTAGCCACTACATCAAGAACTTTGGTATGTATTGAATAAATGTTTGTGAGGTGTCAGGTAGGGTCCAACTTCAAGTTTAGCATGTCAATATCTAACTTTCTCCCCTTTATTTCTTGTTCTTCTTCCATTGAATTTTCTTACTACCCACAGAGAGGATTTCAAACCCATGTTATGAGGTCTTAATTCTGTACTCCCATTTCTGATGCATATAATCTCCAGACACTTTTAATTACTACCACTCTGTAGTAAATTTTAAAATCAGGAAGTGTAATTCCTCCAAACAGAGGAAGTGGTCAATTGCAAATAACAGAAATCACGGTGGTGGTCACCTCAGTGCACGGTAGAAAGTTGACTTCCATCAAATAATAAAAAGTACAGAGATATTGAGTCCACATCACCTTTAATGTGTAGCAATATGCAGGACGGCACACCTGGACAGTTTGCTTGTTTCGTTGTAGGCCCAGCCCAAGCCACAGCCTGATCCCTACTGCATAGGAGAGAGTTCCAGTGCTGTGGGAGATCTCTTTCTTTCTCTCTCTCTCTCTCTTTTTGTGAAAGTATAGGTACAGAGCAGTGAAGCCACGGTGAAGGGGAAAAAAAAGGATTAGATATTTTCTTTCTTCTTTTGTGTGTTTATTAGTGATTTAAAATTAACTTACAAGATTGTAAGATAGGAAGTCGGGTGGTAGCATATCGTCGGGTTAAGCACACACAGCGTGAAGCGCAAGGACCTGCAGATCCCGGTTCCGGCTCCCCACCTGTAGGGGAGTCATTTCACAAGCGGTGAAGCAGGTGTCTGTCTTTCTCTCCCCCTCTTTGTCTTCCCCTCCTCTCTCCATTTCTCTCTGTCTTATCTACAACAACGACACCAATGCAACAATAATAAAAAACAAGGGCAACAAAAGGGAAAATAAATAAATACATAAATAAATAAAAGATTGTAAGATGATAGGGGTACAGTTTCGCACAGTTCCCACCACCAGAGTTCTCTGTCCTGTCCTCATCCACTGGAAACTTCCCTATTGTTTATCCCTCTGCGAGTATAGACCAATATTATTTTGGGGGAGTGCAGAAGGAGGAAATTCTGACTTCTGTAATTATTTCTCTGCTAGACATGGTGTATTGAAAACCAGATATTGTCTATGTTTTTACTCCAATGTTCCTTCCTACACAAGTCTGTCACCTCCTGGGCAAAACAGTTACCTGCCACATCTTCACATTACTTCCTGTCGAATAGGAAGGACAAGAACTTATATAGAAAGCCCGGCCATATTTATTGGCTGGGAGTATGTCCCATGGCCTCCTCCAGCTGCCAGAGGTTATTCTTAGCTGGATATATTACCACCCTGAACAAAGAAAAAAGGATTAAGGAATTAATATTAGGTAGGACAATTATTACCATCTTCCAGTGAGCACAAGGTGAGCACAAATGCAATTCAAATGATCTGATAGCAAAGTTGGTATATCCCTCTGAGGTCATTTTGTGAACTCAATTTTTGAAGACTGGACCCTAGAGATAAGTATGTGACTTTCTGGTGGCTGCTTGAGATTAGAGGTCCACCTGCATTCTATGTGCTGAGGGGGGCAGAGAAATGAGCTAACACCTAAAAATAAGACAAGTTAAACATTGAGGATAGTATTTTTAAAACAATAAGGTTACAGAAACAGAGAGAGAAGCAGAAGTCGTAGGGTTCACATGACCATCCAAGCAACATGGAGCACTAAGTAGTTTTCACC
This sequence comes from Erinaceus europaeus, assembly GCF_950295315.1. Taxonomy (NCBI): domain Eukaryota; kingdom Metazoa; phylum Chordata; class Mammalia; order Eulipotyphla; family Erinaceidae; genus Erinaceus; species Erinaceus europaeus. The sequence continues at coordinate 39,612,122 of NC_080182.1, read as the reverse complement.
TAGCTGCACAGTTGGTTAAATTTGAAAGCTTTCAGCTGAGTTTCCTGAATATAAATTCGTTTGTGTAATCTAAGTAGGACTTCATGTAATGTTACATGGAATTTCTAGTTTAAAAGTTTATAGCTTGGGGGGCGGAGCCAAGATGACGACTGGAAAGCCTCTGCTGGCATGAGCTCTGACAACAACTGCTAGAAAGCGTTAGGATCCTGGCCTTGAGCGGGACAAAGAAAGAGGCGTTCTAAGCGTGACACCAAGCAGGTGACTATAGCTCAATTTGGGTTAGAAAACAGAGCAAAAAGAACGGAAACTTTTTGATGATTTCTCTCCCCTCTTCCCTCCATAACCAGACCCTGGGGCTAGGGAGCTTCTGCTAGCGGGTTCTCCACTGATTTTCTTTCTTTACCAAGATTCCACGCTCATGAGGGGAGCCATTCCAGTCCTGCTCCTTTCTAAACACTTGGCTATTTTTTTTTTTTTTCTCTGAGTGAGGGACTTAGGCCCAATTGACCAAAATTAACTCTTAGTATACTTTCCATTGCTAGGCAACTGGTTGTCTTACCCATTGTGAGAGGAACTTGTCTCACTCTTTATACCTCTGCTATCCACTCTCCCCCTTCTCGCTCTTCCTAGCTAATTAAAAAAAAAAAAGTTTATAGCTTGACTGGAGAAAGACCATGTGGGACGTCACATTCTATGGGTGCACAGACATTGAGTGTGTACATATGCACACACGAGGGTGAACGTCTGTCTCCACACATGCGGCAGAGTCCAGGCTAGTCCTTCTAGAATTGACCTTCATGTGAATTTTCTTCCTGTAGGGAATTTATTGGAGGATGACTGAAAAACTATTCCTTTGGTCTCATCTGCACAATTCACTTATTGTAAGTAATGAAATCCCCCAGAAGATATAACATCATTATGTTTCTATTCTCTTCTTATTCTTTGAAATATGTGCAGTGACACATTTGATCTCTCCAGACACCCAAAATGCCTATGGTTAGAAAGACTATTCTCTGAAGATTTATAGTCTTTCTTTTCTTTTTTTTTTTTTTTTTGGTGTGTCTGAAGTTCCTCCTATATATGTACAGAACACACACAAAAACAGTGAAAATTAGAAACACAACCCTTTTTTTTATATTTAGAATGAAGAGTCTTCTAGAAATTCACTAGAATGGCAATAAGAAATACATGCTCATGCATTATTAATCTCTGCTATAAAGTGGAATTTACAGTAGCATGATGCTTATTGCTTATGCTCCTGAGATGCAAAGACATGTGCCTTTCCTGCTGGGCACTTTCAAGCAGAGCTGTTTCAGTTCACGCTGATGGCATGGCAGCATCAATAAGGACCAGTGACATTGTCCAGGGTCTTGCAAACAAATTCCTAGGTTCCATTATAAATGAAAAAAGGACTGTCTGCCCATTCGCACTGCCTGCCTTTGTTCACACCGACAGCATGAGCCAGAGTGCTTCCAAATCTGGTTTTGTAGGAATATGTCACAGGTTACAGTGGGAATCATAGAAGTGTTTTAGAGTTTAATTTACATTACTTCATTGTCTTTCCAAAAAAAAAAAAAAAAGAAAATCTTAAGAAGACTATTTGTTTTTCCAGGATGCGAGGAGATTTGTTTTTTAATTTTCCTTCTAATATGGTTAAGCATAGTAGCATCAAGTTTTCTACAAAGCTATTCATGAGGAAAAAAATTCTCAGTTTTCTGGGGTATATTATCTGTGCTCACTATGATTTCATAAAGGTATCCAAATTTTTAGAAGTCTGAGTGAAGTTTGAATACTTCCTTCCCTGTGGTTCATTAAGCTTTCTGTAGGGTTAATGTAGGTTAGTTGGTTTGATTTAGACATCTCAACCTAGTTGATATTCTTTTTTTTGTAATTGCTTCCCCGCTGAACATGGGCATTGACAGGTGGATCCATACTCCCAGCCTGCCTCTCTCTTTCCCTAGTGGGTTGGGGTTGTGGGGAATTGGAGCCCATCTCTTTGAAGGGAGGCTGTATTATCCTACCCTCCCACTCAAAAAACACTAACCCTGAAATGAGAACCCTTTAATGTTCCCAGCTCCAATGAGGGACTTGGAGACTACACAGGCTTCTGTGCTAAATGTGAGTATATTTGGGCTCTGGGTGAGATTGATGGAATAAACAATTCATTGTATTTACATACTTTCTTCAGTGTTGGAGAGTAGCCTTTCTGCCCTAATCCAGCTTTCTAGCCCTATGTCAACTCTAACACCATCCTCCCAGACAATATTTTTAGTCCACCTCTATGTTAGCTACTAAAATCAAGCAAAAAACTATTGAAGTCTTGGGCCCCTAGGAACATGCCTAAAATAGACTTCCTTGATTCTTTCCACCCCAAGGTATCTATTCTCATCTGCTATTTTCTTACTTTTTTGTTCCTATTTATTAATCATTTTGTCTTGCCTCATATCTTATTGCTTTTCAGCCACCAAGTTGCCGATGCTACTATGATTCTATCCTGGTCTCTCTGGACAGACAACCTCATCAATGTGTCCTGGAACCTCACATCTCCAGTGCCCTACCAAAAGATAGAAACAGGCTGGGTGTATGGATAGACCTGCCAACGTCCATGTCCACCAGAGCAGCAAGTAGAGAAGCCAGAACTCCCGTCTTCTGCATCCCATAAAGACTGTTAATCAGTACAACCAGAGGAGAATGAACAGAGGGCTCTGAGCTCCAATTCCATCAGGACTCAGAGAGAGAGGAGGGAAAAAGGAAGACGAAGTAGCAGTAGATGTCGGTGTGACTTAGAAAGAAGGGAAGGCAGGACCATAGGGAAAAATGTGCAAATGTATACATATATATAGTTACAGAAATACTAGTAAGCTTATATGACTACAGTTTCCAATGGGGGATGGGGTGGTGTGGTGTGGGCCATAGAACTCTGGCAGTGGAAGAATTACAATGTCCTTGTAGACTTTTATATTAGTTTGACCTTGTAAAATTATGATTTTTTTCAGTCAACTTGAATTTAGATAATTTCACTTGACTCAATTCAATAACATATCAGGTTGTAGTTTTTCCATTTCCTTTTTTTTTTTTTTGTCTTCAGGGTTATTGCTGGGGCTCTGTGCCTATACTATGAATTCACCACTTCTGGAGGCCATCCATTTTCTTTCTTTCCTTTTTTATTATCTTTAAAAAATATATATATATATATATATATATATTTATTTATTTATTCCCGTTTGTTGCCCTTGTTGTAGTTATTATTGTTGTTATTGATGTCATCATTGCTGGATAGGACAGAGAGAAATGGAGAGAGGAGGGGAAGACAGAGAGGGGGAGAGAAAGATAGATACCTGCAGACCTGCTTCACTGCCTGTGAAGTGACTCCCCTGCAGGTGGGGAGTTGGGGGCTCGAACTGGGATCCTTATGCCGGTCCTTGCACTTAGCATCACCTACACTTAGCCAACTGCGCTACAGACCGACTCCCTATAATCTTTAATTATTGGATAGAGACAGCCAGAAATTGAAAGGTGAGGGTGAGCTAAAGAGGGAGAGGCAGAGAGACACCTGCAGCACTGTTTCACCACTTGTTTAGCTTTCCCCCGTAGGTGGAGACTGGGGGCTTGAACCTGAGTCCTTGAGCATTGTGATATGTGTGCTCAATTAGGTGTGCCACCACCAGGCCCCTGAGGCTATCCTTTTTCCATTGTTGTTGCTACTGTTGTTGGATAGGACAGAGAGGAATTGAGAGAGGAGGGGAAGACAAAGAGGGGGAGAGAAGGATAGACACCTGCAGACATAATTCACTGCTTCCAAACTCCTTGCAGGTGGGGAGCTGGGGGCTCAAACCAGGATCTCCGTGCTTAGTGCTTAGCACTCTGTGTGCTTAACCCAGTGCACCACTGCCCAGCCCCCTATTTTTTTGTCCGTTTCCAAAGCTTCAAGTACTTAACAAGTGACTCCCTTGTCACTCATAGTGGTATCACGGATTTTCAAGATACTTCTTTAAAAAAATTTTTTTGAGAGAGATGCAGACACACACACACACACACAGATAGAAAGAGAGAGAGAGAGAGAAACACCAGAGCACTGCTCAGCTCTGGCTTACAGTGGTGCAGGGGATTGAACCTGGGACTTAGGAGCCTCAGGCTTGAGAGTTTGTTTGCATAACCATTATGCTGTCTCCCCCGCCCTCCAAAATACTTTTAAACACATTTCTAGAAGATTGACATAGGACTATTTTGAAGATAAGGAAATCCACACCATGTGTCCGTGGAAGACGTCTCTTATAGATGTTAGTCAGTGATGATAGCAGATGTCAACTACTGCCTGTCAGTGATGATATCAAATGTCAACTACTGCCTGTCAGTGATGACAGCAAATGTCAACTACTGCCTCCCTCAAGTCTTTTTTTTTTAACGTACCCCAGGCTCCATTCTGGAGCTAAAGGATCCAGCTTTTTTTTTTTTTAATTTATTTCTTTATTGGGGAATTAATGTTTTACATTCCACAGTAAATACAATAGTTTGTACATGCATACCATTCCCCAGTTTCCCATTTAACAATACAACCCCCACTCCTCAAGTCTTTTCTTAGTGATCCTTTGTTGTCTTCTATTCCAATAGGTCTATCATTTTGTTCCTGTTCCCCATCAACCACTATGTCCCATACTTTATTTCCTTCTTCTATCTAAAAACTTCTTTAAAAAATCTTTACTTATTAGATAGAGACAGCCATAAATCAAGAGGTCTTCAGAGGTGATAGAGAGGGAGACAGCCCCGCTTCACCACTCCTAAAGCTTTTTCCCTGCAGGGGGGAAGTGGGGGCTTGAACCTGGTCTTGCACATGGTAAGGTGTGCTCACCCAGGTGAACCACCACCCAGCCCTCATGCTCTATTTCCTGTCTCTCCTATGGAATAGCAATAATTACATCTGCCTCAGAGTTATTGTGAAAATGAAGATAGTCAAAATACATGCAGTGTTTGGAATAGTGCTTATAGTAAGAAAGTGTTAGGGGGGCAGATGGTAGCATAGCGGGTTAAGTGCACATATTGAGAAGTGCAAGAGCTGGCACAAGGATCCCAGTTCAAGCCCTCGGCTCCCCACCTGTGGCGGGGTGAGGGGGTGGGGAGTTCTTTTCACAAGCGGTGAAGCAGGTCTGCAGGTGTCTGTCTTTCTCTCTCTCTGTCTTCCCATCTGCTCTCGATTTCTCTCTGTCTTATGCAACAACAACAGCAATGGCAACAATAAGATTAACAACAACAAGGGTAACAACAAGGGCAACAAAATGGCGGAAATGGTCTCCAGGAGATGTGGATTCATAGTGCAGGCAGCGAGCCCAAGATAACCCTGGAAGGGAAAAAAAAAGGGTTACATGTGTTAGCTTTTATCATTAAATATTTTTCAAAAGCTTTCTTTTTTTTTATTGTTGCTGCTGTGGCTGCTGTTGTTGTTGTTGGACAGGACAGAGAGAAATGGAGAGAGGAGGGGAAAACAGAGGGGGGAGAGGAAGACAGACACCTGCAGACCAGCTTCACTGCCTGTGAAGCGACCCTCCTTCCTGTTGATTATTGTCATTATTATTGTAATAGAATAAGAGAGATCGACACATCTACCCAAAGTCAAGGTGTTAGTGAACTATGGAGTTGAGGTTTAAATACCCCTCTGTCTCAATCACAGTTTTTTTTTTTCCTGTGTAAATAAAATGTGACCCTGCATAAAATTTCAAGGTTCCTCACTTGATACTTGCTACAGAAGATGGCATTTTCCCATTCTTTGGAATTAATTACAATAAGGAATCCCCTCTTGATAAGCTTCATACTTGATTTAAATGTTTACTGTGGAAGACAGGCTAAGAAAACAAAGAATGAAATCATTCCATATAAAGTAACCAAATTTGGTTGTTGAGTAAGACTTGAAAACTATTTCCAAGGCTGCGTTAATGCATCATCTACTGGCTTTCCCCTGGCTCAGGTTGCTACTTTGCCAGTTTAAAATTTTTATTTAATAAGCCACAGCTTAAGAAAAACCACTTATGAAATATCTCTACAGTGCTCAGAAACATCTTCAATTCGAAAGCATCTTGGAGACTTTATTGAACCAGAAGGACTCTATCAAGTACAACACTTATTTTGTCTTGAAATAAAAGACTCTCCTTTTTTTGTCTTTGCACTTGTATTTGCAAAGCCTGCCTGTAAGTTTATGTCTGTTTTCCTGCAGGAACAATCCTTGCTGCCATATATTTGCTTCAGCTACATGAACTGCTTGACAAAGTTTAGCCGATGAACGTGACGCCCTTTTGCCTACACAGCCATACCCGCCATTACTGCAGGGGGTTTCACATTCCGAATGGTGGATTTCTAGAATGAAACATGCAAGGTGTAGTCTTACTTCCTTAGCTCCAGTGCTGTCAAGTAGAAGCCTTTTTTTTTTTTTAATTTCAACAGCATTGTAAAATAGTTTTCATTTTATTTCATGAATTCAGAATGCCTGGTTATTACTACAAACAGTTCAAGTTTTGTTTTTTTTCCTATGCAACACAAACTGTCTTCTAACTTCAACTTTAACTTTTCAATTTTAAATCATTTCTACCACAAATGTGAAATCCTGAAGTTGACAAATTCTGAATCCAGAGGTCAATTTCCTGATTCGATAGTGGCTCAGGGCCACCGAAACCAGGTGGAGACATTCTTCAGAAACCCGGGGGTATTTAACCAGAAAGTGTTTTCTGAAGATTTCGCAACATTTATAAGTATTTTTTAATAGATCAATATGCATGATTAGGCAAGTAGCTCACCTGGTAGAATGCGGGATTTGTCCACAAAAGACAGGTGCTGTTGTAGTGAGCTATAGCTTATGGAGCTGAGTACATCTTGAAGGGGTTTGCTGCAAGAAAAGGACTGAAAAGACAAGGATGACAATGTGTGTGGGTATAAAAAGAAGGAAAGCAAATATGTTTCTTAATTTCAGGACTTAACACTTCATGGGAATATTTAAGAAATTAAATGAAAATAGCCTAACCAGTTTTATAAACAAAGAGAGTTACATAAAACATCAAATGTTAACGTTTTATCACATTGTCATCTAAAACATTACATTTGGGCCTTTGTAGATTCTGAATTCAAACTAGTTCAGTTAATTTGTAAATACCATTTCCCTTGTTACAAGAAGTAATGGCAGTAAAGTGGACACAGGGAGATAGCATAGTGGTTATACAAAGAGACTCTCATGCTTAAGGCTCTAAGGTTCCAGGTTCAGTTCCTTCCACTAATAGCTGAGCAGTGTTCTGGTAAAAGAAGTAAGCAAATAAAATAAAATAATGACAGTAGAACTATGTTTCATTAGTTTTAGTATTTCAAAAACAAGATTGTATTTTCTGGGAAAATATCTATGTTCCAAGAGACAGAGGGAAACTGAGAAGGGAGAAGGAAGCAGAGAGGAAAGAGAAAAAGATACACCTGCAGCCCTGTGTCACCACTCCTGAAGCTTTTCCCCTGCAGGTGGGGACTGGGTCCCTGCGCCCTGTAATGTGTGTGCTTAAGCAGACGTGCCACCACCTGGCCCCTCTTCTCTTTTCTTTCTTCCTTCCTTTCTTTTTTCTTTCTCTCCCTCCCTTCTTTCCTCCTCCTCCTCCTCCTCCTCCTCCTCCTCCTCCTTCTTCTTCTTCTTTTTTGTCACCTGAGTTTCACTGCTCTGGGTTGACTTTTTCTCAAAGAGAGGAAGACAAAGACAGAGACATAGCTATAAAGGGAGAGAGGCAAAGACAACACAGCAGTGAAGTTTCCTCTAGTATAATGGTGACTGGTGTAAGCAAATTATGCCAGTTATTTGTTTAAGTTTTGCATTCCTCATGGTATCATTAAGGAGTTTCATCCCTAAGTTAGATATAGACATCCCAATCTTTCATAACCTGTCCAAAGTTTGTCAGATTACTACAGCACAGAATACTCTTAGACCTGAAATAGCCAGAAAACTCGATTCTTAACATCTTCATGGTAACTAAGATGAACCAGTGATTGAAGAACTCAGTGTTTCCTCATTTATAAAAGTCTCCTATGGTCCCAGAAACCTTGCATATCTTCTAGTGAGCAGGAGGGAAGGAAGCAGGGGAAAGAGACAGGTTACATAATTTCCCTGCAGCACAGAAGAAGAAGTCAGAAGTAAGTTGATTCCAGGAGAATAAAGAGAGCAAAATGCCTTGCACATTTGAGGCCTCAAATTTGTAACCACTCCACATAATTTCTTCATCAAAATTCCATATTTATCAATTCGTAGGAGGAAGCCTTTTAATTTTTTTTCTCATAATTATAACTAAAGTATATGGAACATCAGTTTCATAGATTTGTTCCTAAGACATTGTGGGTTCTGGAGAAATTTCCAAATGGATTGATTTTGATTCTGTGAAAGCAGCTGAAGCTTATCGTGCCACCTCTAATAACTTGAGATAATTGAATCTCTGTTGCTATCTTTTGATCCAAGTCCTAGAGAGGAGTTCTCAATATAATAATATTTTCCTAGCATTACTCCAACAGTCGAACAAGAATGTAATCCAAAAAGCCCCCTGTATTCACAGAGACAATGCACTTATGATGAAATCGCAGAAAGAAGTTGTAATTAATGCAAGAAATAATGCGAACAATCTATTAACATAATCTGAATGAAATCCTTGCACTGTTAAATGCAGACACTAAGTGATCATATAATACTTTATTAATTAACCAAGTATTTATCTAGGGGGAAATGAGGATAAGAGACCATATACTTTGTCAGGCTACAGGAAAATGTATTAGTGATTCATAAGAAATGCATACAGTTCAAACAATAGCATGATTATCTTTTTAAAGCAATTACATTTAATCTCAGAAGAAAGAATAAATACCTTAATTCTTCCATGCTCCCTGATAAGCCACTAAGATACATAAGCGATCATTTTCTTTTCCTACCTCTTTGGAGACTGGTTGCAATCCAGTGTGTGCTATCTTGACAATTTATACAGTAAAAATGCCACTTAGCACCCCAAAACACATTATGAAATTAACTGACTTTTGTTGAATAGAATTGTCTTCCGGTTGGTGGTGGTGGGGGAAGCTGTGGTTAGCACTTGACTCTACACACTCTTTTCAATTTGGAGACCTGGCTGATAAGAAGCTGTGTTTTCCACACATTAGTCATTATGTTTGGTACTGAATCCCATGGGTTGTATTTTTAATCCTGATATGCTAGACCATACCATGTTTCACAGCATACATTTTGTCTTTTTTTTTTTTTATGAGAGATACCTGAGTACCACTCTGCCATGCTTTGGATGTTCTATTTGTTTTTTTCTATTTTTCTGGTTTTAATGCAGTGACAGGTATTGATCCTGGGACCTCCCACATGCAAGGCATGTGCTTCCCTGTTCCATCATCTACTTTTATAACTCCAAAAAAGAATGAAGTCAAAATAGTTAGTTGAGAATTTTGAACTTATGAATTCATGCATTGCTTTCTCTGGGCTCCATCTAGGCTCTTCTTCATCTTCTTTTTTTAATTTTTCTTTATAAAAAGGAAACACTGACAAAAACCATAGGATAAGAGGGGTACAATTCCACACAATTCCTACCACTGGAACTTTATATCCCATCCCCTCCCCTGACAGCTTTCCTATTCTTTATCCCTCTGGGAGTATGGACCCAGGGTCATTGTGGGAGGCAGAAGGTGGAAGGTCTGGCTTCTGTAATTGCTTCCCCGCTGAACATGGGCGTTGACAGGTGGATCCATACTCCCAGCCTGTCTCTCTCTTTCCCTAGTAGGGTGGGTCTCTGGGGAAGCTGAGCTCATGGACACATTGGTGGGGTCATCTGCCCAGGGAAGTCAGGTTGGCATCATGTTAGCATCTGGAACCTGGTGGCTGAAAAAAGAGTTAGCATATGAAGCCAAACAAATTGTTGGTTAATCATGAACCTAAAGGCTAGAATAGTTCAGATGAAGAGGTGGGGGGGGGGGCTCCACTGTGTAGATAGTTAGTAGGCCTATTTTAGTTATATTCCAAAGATCCCATGAGTATACTAGTCTTCCAGAATTAAAAGCTATTAGGTAGAAAGCACAACTTCTCTGCATACTAGTGGAGAATGACAACTGTGTGATAATCTTCCCATAGGCCTTGATTCACCAACAATGGAGAGAGAACATGACTTTTGTTCACTGCTTCCTCAGCCACTACTAAATTTGTGCAACGTCAGTCTCCAGTCCCATATAATTCTCTAGCCTCTGTCTCAAAAGGCCTGCTCTAAGTTCTTTGATAGTTGCTTTATACATGTCACCACTCTTGACTACAGATTCTTTTTTTTTTTAATTTTTATTTATAAAAAGGAAACACTGACAAAAACCATAGGATAAGAGGGGTACAACTCCACACAATTCCCACCACCAGAACTCCGTATCCCATCCCCCTCCCCTGATAGCTTTCCTATTCTTTATCCCTCTGGGAGTATGGACCCAGGGTCATTGACTACAGATTTTTTAGAAGCAATGCTTCTGTGGTCCCGGAGGTGGCGCAGTAGATGAAGCATTGACTCTCAAGCATGAGGTCCAGAGTTCGATCTCTGGCAGCATATGTACCAGAGAGATTTCTGGTTCTTCCTCTCCTCCTAACTTTCTCATTAATAAATGAACAAAACCTTTAAAAAGGAAAGAATAGAAAAGAAACAACCCTTTTCAGTTTACTACTGCAATCAAGACCAATGGGATGGCATTTCCCCACTATCATCATGTTGATGATGCAGTTGAAGACTACAACAAACTGAAATAAACTCGTCTAAGATTCCATGGACACTGTGTGACCAAAGGTCTGTGTATTACTAAAGTGGTATTTGAGATGGTGAGATTTAGAGTCAGAGAGCATGAATCCTAGATTCCACATGGTCTATTAATGAGTACTTACTTGAACCCTCTTGAGCTTCAGTTGCAAAACAGAGATATTTACTTTTCTGTTATTGCCCAAGGACCGTGACAACATATTATTATATATGTGAAACTATTTTGATAAAGTGCAGAAAGGCAAGCAGAATGCATTGTGTTACTATTTATATTTGTTTGCAGAGAACACTGATAAGTCAGCCTTTTGTATTTTTTTTTTCCTGGAGTATATTGAACATATGTATGCCAAGCTACAAAAGAGAAGACTGCCCTTGGAAATATAGCTATAGTTTCCGTTTATAAATGCTGCTCTTAAGGGTCCAGACATTTGTGTAAGTTTTCACTAGGGTAAATAGTGGAGTCTGGTTTCAGACTTTAGCCACCTGACCTTGGAGTACATGCTTCAAATCACTGAATTGTCATATCTACTGATACTTAGGAGCTTCAGAAAACTTGGTAATAAGATTGTTGTTTTTAAATTTTAACCAGATTACTGTTCAGCTCTGGTTTATATTAGTGCTATCAATTGAACCTGGGATCACAAAGACTTATAGATTTACTTCACCCAGAATTCATGAAAGAATTCCCATAGAGGAAGAAGCCTTGTATAATTGTCATTGTGATCTGATTTTTCCCCCCACAATTACCTCATTCTTAGAATGAACTTCAGAAATGACTTGCATGCATTACATTCAGGTAGAGAAACTTCATGAACTGAATGGTCTTTGGATCAGACAGACAGCGATAATACATCTTCCAATAAAATAAAGGAGGAAGTTCATGACCCACTAGCAGAAATATAAAGCAAATAACACCAAGCCTTCCGGATAAGCTGGAGACAGTGTGATTATCGCTGAAATGATGGCCTTGTATGTATGTGTTCAGACATGGACACGGAGCCATCTAGATACCTGAGTTAGTGGAACTTCAAGGAATGTGTCACATGCAGTCACTTATTTATTTAGCCACATGCAATTAATATATAATCTTTCCCCTGCTTATTCTGAGTAAAACAGGCTCTACTCAGGAGAGACCTTGAAGTCCACATAGTTAACACTATATGGACCCGATGGTTTAAGTGCTCTAACGTTTTTACCACTACTTTGTGTTGGGTGACTTTATCTGGTAGAATCAATTCTTAAACTAGGCAGCACACATACAGAATTAATTTATAGGAAAAGCTTATCCTTTGAGTTTATCCATCATATTTTGGGAAAAGAAATTGTCTATCTGTGGTTACTATACTTTGTGCCTTTAAATGCACACTGCATAAAACCATAGGTACCCTAAAATGTACAAAGAATTCAACAAATATTTTACCATGGAAAACGTATTATTTCAAATAATAGGAGACACAACTTAATTAACTTAATTTATATGATAAACTTTTTCTATACATTAATTCTGTATATGTGCTGCCTAGTTAAAGAATGGTGGGTTGCAGAATTAATTAAGTTCCCCCTTGCTGTATCAAAAGCCATGTCACTTCCAACTTTCAGTTTTCTCATCATTGCTATCTCTTCCCAGGCAGGATTTCCTACTATTCTCTCTTAATTAGGGAACAAAAAAAGTCTTAAAATAGGCCCCATAAGCTTTTCCTTCCCTTCCCTTCCCTTCCCTTCCCTTCCCTTCCCTTCCCTTCCCTTCCCTTCCCTTCCCTTCCCTTCCCTTCCCTTCCCTTCCCTTCCCTTTCCTTCCCTTTCCTTCCCTTTCCTTCCCTTCCCTTCCTTATCCTCCCCTTCCCTCCCTTCTCTCCACCTCCTCTCCTCCCTTCTTTTCTTTTCCCTTCTCTTCTCTTCTCTTCTCTTCTCTTCTCTTCTCTTCTCTTCTCTTCTTCTCTTTTTAAAAATGCCATTTCTTACCATGTGCTCCAGAAGCATCAATGTCCTGAAAGGTAGTGGTCAGGTATCCAAAAAATGCTCTATGGGGAATGTGATACAGAGGGTTTTGCATAGATTAAACACAACCACTCCTAGACCTGAGAGGTCCTACTATTTTCCTCTCCTATCTGCAGTTAGATTATTTATTTGAAATGGTATCAAACATACCTATCCCTAGGCTAGGAGTAAAATAGCCACTTTGAGGTTGAACATAAAGAGAACAAGAAGATTAAAGTAATCAAAATTAAATAGGCCTCAAAATTAAATAAATAATTAAATGGATAATGTTAAGGCCCATGTTAAAGAGAAATGCTGCTGTTGCTTACAGAAAAATCAAAACATTATAGGGGGCCAGGTGGTGGTGCACTTGGTTGAGTACATGTTACAATGTGCAAGGACCTGGGTTCCAGTCCCCACCCCCCACCTGCAGGGGGCAAGCTTCACAAGTGGTGAGGCAGGGCTGCAGGTGTCTCTCTGTCTCTCTCCCTCTCTATCAGCTCCTTCCCTCTCGATTTCTGGCTGTCTCTATCCAAATAAATCAATAAAGATAATTTAAGAAAAAAAACCACATTATAGGAGAGGAAGGCATGATCTAAACCAATACTTTTCACCATTTGTAGGCAGCAGAATGCTTTTATTCAAATGTAGTTGCAAATGAATTTCAATTGCTAAAGTACATAAGAATACAGCCGCTCCTGTTCCTGTGGAGTGAGGGAGACCAAGGCCACTGTAGCTAGCCTCTTTTTCCCATCTCCCTTACAGTTGTTCTTCTATAGACCTGCCAGGGAATCCTTGCACTCTGTGAGATTTGAAAAACAACCACCACAATACTAGAGTGTCTATCCATGCCACAGCTTTACAGATACCACAATATTATTAGCTTCATTAAAATCAGTAAGTTGCACTAATGAAGTTCTCAGTTCTTCTCTTCTTATGTTCATGACTTTGCAGTCTGTAAATAGAGCTGAAGACAGAACAACCAACAAAAGTATAAGATTTGAACCAGTCCTTCTCACACTACCTTATGGCCCTGTGGGCACTGGCAGGGGATAGCAGCATGTGAAAAAAAGTACAATCGTCACACTGGTAATAAAATTCTTCTCTGACCTGATTTGATTTATTTGGACTTTTAATTTCTTCTCAGAGCTTAGACCAGGGACTATTGGCAATTTGCATGGCTTCAATTGAGTCAGTCTGATATGTTTGATATTTATTTTAAGGAGGTCAGAGACCTTAGGTGAACTTTGAGTCTAGTTAGCTGGGATGATTAATTTATACATACAAAAGCTAACGGGCTGCTTTCTGTGACTTGTCTGCATCAGTCTTTGAAATGCAGTAGGATAGTTTAATGGCTTAAATGCACTGGCGATGAAGACACGAGGACTCAGTGCTCCCTCAGTCCCACGAGGAACTGTAGGCACAGAACCAGAAAGGGCTCTTTAACCTATGCTTCAGCCATCACTGGGATGGAAAGGTCCATGGCCCTGTCATTTAAGTCATCATCAGTCTCCAGTAAAGAGAAGATGGTGGGTCTGTATCACTTCTGAGGGCATGAGCGGAGACACCAGAAAGCAGCCTCTACTATAGCTGCTGCATAAAAAGAGAGAGCAGGGATGCACTTGGGAGAGGAGCACAGAAACACAGACTCCTGAGCCTTTTCTGCTCTAGCCTACTTTGTTTTTCTTTCTCAACTCAGTTGTCTTAAAGGTCTATTTGTAAGAGATAGGCCAACACAGAAAAGCAGATAGCCCAAAGCACGGCAGAACTGGTGCTCTACACGTTGGGTCACCTCTCCTACTGCCTGTCTGCTTTCTCATCTTTAAGATCAATGTGGATGTTAGACGTCATCATAAGCCCTCTTGTGGGCCTGTCCAGTGTTGTATGCTTTACATTGGGTAGTTCTCCCCCGCCAAGAGAATTGGATCCGTCCAGTTAGTTTCGTGGGCCTGCTTGGCCCCGCCCCGAAGGAACCCCGAGAGAGGGTTTCAGAGTTCCAGAGTTCCAGAGTAAGAGAGAGAGTGTTTGCGCCGTGGCAAAGAGACAGCAGAGTTCTGTTTGGTGATTAGTTTGGCTTAGTTTATGAATCGTTGTTCTTGAATAAAGAAATACAGCTTCCCTTCCCAGCCGTTGTCTCCGCGTCTCTGTTACCCGCCCGTGAAGCTAGCCTGGCCAGCAAGAGCCGTCAAATTTTAACAACAGTCCAGGACCTTGCCCTCAATGTAAACCAGCAATGGTAGGGACTCACCCACTCTCCAAAGGGAGGCTGGGTCAACATACTCTGCCACTCTAGCGAGACTGGTCCTGACATGAGTGCAGTCTAGAATGTTCCCAGCTGTGGCCCTGGGCTGACAGGACTATAGGCTCCTGTGCTAAAGATGAATAGATATGATCCCTAGATTTTTTTTTTAGTTTATTTTTTTTATTTTTTTTTTAATTTTTTTTATTTACTAATGTATTTTCTTTTTTTTTTTTTAATTAAGAAAGGATTAATTAACAAAACCATAGGGTAGGAGGGGTACGATTCCACACAATTCCCACCACCCAATCTCCATATCCCACCCCCTCCCCAGTAGCTTTCCCATTCTCTATCCCTCTGGGAGCATGGACCCAGGGTCATTGTGGGTTGCAGAAGGTGGAAGGTCTGGCTTCTGTAATTGCTTCCCCGCTGAACATGGGCGTTGACTGGTCAGTCCATACTCCCAGTCTGCCTCTCTCTTTCCCTAGTAGGGTGGGTCTCTGGGGAAGCTGAGCTCCAGGACACATTGGTGGGGTCTTCAATCCAGGGAAGCCTGGCTAGTATCCTGATGGCATCTGGAACCTGGTGACTGAAAAGAGAGTTAACATACAAAGCCAAACAAATTGTTGAGCAATCATGGACCCAAAGCTTGGAATAGTGGAGAGGAAGTGTTAGGGAGGGTACTCACTGCAAACTCTAGTGTACTTCTGCTTTCTTACTTTGGTGCCATACTCCAAACTCAGTCAATTTCTGCTTTGCGTTTCTACTTCTTTTTTCTTTTTTTTTTTTACATGCCTAACATTCCCCAGATTCCCATTTAACAATACAACCCCCACTATTTCATTCATCATTTTTCATGGACCTGTATTCTCCCCACCCACCTACCCACCCCAGAGTCTTTTACTTTGGTGTAATACTCCAATTCCATTTCAGGTTCGACTTGTGTTTTCTTTTCTAATCTTGTTTTTCAACTTCGGCCTGAGAGTGAGATCATCCCGTATTCATCCTTCTGTTTCTGACCTATTTCACTCAACATGAGTGGCTGAGCAAGTTGTGGTATATATACACAATGGAATACTACTCAGCTGTAAAAAATGGTGACTTCACCGTTTTCAGCCGATCTTGGATGGACCTTGAAAAAATCATGTTGATCCCTAGATTTTATCGGAGGTGTTTATAGTTAACAATATTTATGGACTTTCCTCATATTTAGGAGCTACTCTCTTCCCTGATCCAGTTTTCTAGTCCTATTCTCGACTCTGACACCATCTTCCCAGACAATACATTTAGCCCACCTGTATGTTAGCTCTTGGGCTCAGATATAAAGTCATGGGCTCCTTGGAATATACCTAAAATAGACTTCTTAGCTTCTTCCCAATTGGAGACCCTTAGTTCCGTCTGCTCTGTTCTTACCTTTGGTTCCTGTTTATTAAACAATTTGTCTTATTACTTTTCAGCCACCAAGTTGCAGATGCTACCATGATACCATCTTGACTTCCCTGGGAAGATCACCTCACCAATGTGTCCTAGAACCTTGCCTCCCCAGAGCCCTGTCCCACTAGGGAAAGACAGAAACAGGTTGCGGGTATGGATTGACCTGCCAAGGACCATGCTCGATGGAGAAGCAATTACAGAAGCCAGACCTTCCACTTGTGGCATACCATAGAGAATTTTGGTCTATATTCCCAGGTGGATAAAGAATAGGCAACCTTCCGATTGGAGGGGATGGAATACAGAGCTCTGGTAGTGGGGATTTTATGCAATTGTATCCCTATTATCCTTATTAATCATTATTAAACCACTAATAACATAAATAAAATATTTAAAAAATCAATGTAGATGTTGGAAATGACTAGTTTATCTCCTTTGCAATATCTTGGTCAGAACTTGAAGGTATATTGAGTGAGATAAGCAAGAAAGAGAAGGACCAATACTGGGTGATCTCACTCATAGGTGGAACTTAAGGAAAAAGTGCAGTCAGGGAAAACATAAGATGAAACTTGGACTGTCGATGGCGTTTTGCACCAAAGTAAAGTGCTCTGGGGAATGAGAGGAAAGGCTGGGATACTGAGGTCTTGGTGTGTGATGGAGGAGAGGGCCTTACGTTGAGTGAGCAAGTGTCTCCCAGACACCCAGACACCTATCATAGGGAAAGTAGGGGTTGTGCCTATATGTCAAAGACTTACTAAAAACCATGAACTCTACTATAAACTACTTTAAAAATGAGAATAATAGTAGCAGAAATGATGGGTCAGGCCACTACTTAACAATATTCATATACTTCTACCCTCCTTATGGGAAGAATGAAATTTTCTACACCTCTGACGGGGCTCATTTAGGCAGATATAATTCATAGCCTAGTTTTTTTTTTTTTTTTTTTTTTTTAGCTGTTTGGCCATGTAATTTTTACATATACCATTAAGAATATCAAGTGATATGATACAATAAATTGAAAGCAATATTACCAAGAAGAAAACATGTTCAGTTATTCTACTTTATAAGCATGATGGACTTACGGTGCAGAGTTTGATTAAACCCGACATTATTATATGGATGGAATAATAACAACATACACACAAATACTTACTACAAGGCCCATCAGCTGACCATGACACACACGATAAAGAAGAATCTGCTATCATAAGCAGTGTTCACGAGTATGTAGGTTAATACGCGCTCTTTTAGATGTTATTGAGGGATAATTAGTCATCACACAGTCTTCTGGCTTAAGTCTGTACTGGTGGGATGCCTGGTGATAGTGGTTCTTGTCAATCTGCATACATCAAGTTAAGTTTCTATCTGTCTCCCTTGCTCTTCTAAAACTTTTATATCCAGCCTGGAACACTGTAAGGGTGCCAGAATTAGACCCCTATTTGAAACTTCTTTTTTTTAAGGAACTTTCACAAGACCACCAAAGCAAGTGGTAGGTTTTCCACAGACTTCTTTGGATGTGCAAATCAAAGCACACGGAAGCTTGTGGTCTGTCTGTTGGCTCTGCCACTGGTTTTCCTGTTGCCTGAGGAACTTAACCTCCCTCTATTGCACTCCCCTGATTTACATAATGGGGATGATTATAATTGCCAACCTCACAGGATTGTTGTGCGAATTAACTAATGTTTGTAAAGTGCTTAGAGGTCCATAGATGAAAGGTGCTACATAAGCCTATTATTATGTCATCAGAAATGAAATTCCAGTAAGATCATACTTTCATTTAATCTTCATTAATTTTGTCATCATTCTAGATTAATCCTTATGGGCTTTCTAGAACAAAACTAACTAAATAAATAAATAAAGGGGTGATATATTAAAATACGAAGCATTCATATGGAAAGGAAATTAGCTAGAAAAGCTAACACTTAAAAGTGATTTTTTAAATTATTATCCTTTAATGAGCCCTGATCATGTAATCAATATTATGTAAAGCCTAGATATGGTCTCTGAGTTTACAAACTAAATTATGAGCCTGACTAATTAAGTAGCTAACATTTTTCTATTTCAAGTGTGTAGAAATGAATGCTATATAAAGTCCCGTAACTCAACTTATTTTTAAACTGGACCTCTTGTAATAGGAAATAGCCTCAAAAGATTGAAACAATTATAAATGTGTAGATGGGCCTTGTAGTAAGTATTTGTGTATTTATGAAGTTATCACATGGTCTCCTTAATTCTATATTGGTCTGTGTGAAATAGTATTAATATTCAGACCTACTGAAATGGCTTGTAGGCAAATAGTACTATAACATCTGAATATAAGCCTTCTCATCAAACTAGGGAATGTTAGATCTTGAACATCTCGTTTAATGCCTTTACATATAAGAAAACAGAGACTCCAAGTATTTAAATAATTTGCATTAAGTAATATAGCTTGAGGCTTACAGACTTAGTCCCTGAAGGCTCCATCTGACGTCATTTGCTACATAGTTCTTCATAAATATGAAATAAGAGAAATAGACACTTAGCTATGCTATAATATGCATATTCTCTTCCATGTTTTAAACATCCAGGGTCAATTTCAAACATCACTGACTGTAGTAAATTTCTTCTAGTGATACTAGTAAGATGTCTGCATTTATTGGACCACAGTTCTGATGTAAGATAGCAAGACATTATTCCAGGTGTCCTAAGTTTATAAAAATGAGTCCAGGACTAGGAAGATAGCATGATGCTTATGTAAAGTGGCTTTCATGCCTGAAGCTCTAAGGTCCCAAGTTCAGTTCTGGGTTACTACCATAAACCAGAGCTAAATAGCACTCTTGGGGCGGGGCGGGGGGGAAGGAAGGAAGGAACCTGGTGGCTGAAAAGAGAGTTAACATATAAAGCCAAACAAATTGCTGACCAATCATGAACCTAAAGGTTGGAATAGTGCAGATGAAGTGTTGGGGGGGGGGGGTGGTGTCTCCATTTTGTAGATAGCTAGTAGGCATATTTTAGTTATATTCCAAAGTTGTTGTTTTTTTTTCCCTGAGCCAGAAATCTGATATGCAGGTGGATCCAAGTTATTGTCTGGGGAGATGATGGCATGGCTGGGAAAAGGACCAACCAACCAAACTTCCCTGGCGAGATGACTCCACCAATGTGTCCTGGAGCCCTGTTTCACCAGAGCCCTGCCCCACTAGGGAAAGAGAGAGACAGGCTGGGAGTATGAATCCACCTGCCAATGCCCATGTTCAGCGGGGAAGCAATTACAGAAGCCAGACCTCCCACCTTCTGCATCCCACAGTGACCCTGGGTCCATACTCCCAGAGGGATAAAGAATAGGAAAGCTGTCAGGGGAGGGGAGGGGATACGGAGTTCTGGTGGCGGGAACTGTGTGGTGTTATACCCCTCTTATCCTATGGTTTTGCCAATGTTTCCTTTTAATAAAAAATATAAATAAATAAATAAATAATGCAAACAAAAGGAAGGAAAGAAAGAAAGAAGGAAGAAAAAAAGGGGAGCTCATTGTCTAGGAGTGTGGAAAAGAGATCGAAGAAGCGGCACTAGAACCTGCTCTCCTCTCTGAAGAACCAGGGAGGGTGTGGGGATAAATATCTTCCAGTTCTCCGAATCTAAATATCTATACATCCAAGCTGCCAGCTTCATTAGGAGTGGATAATGTTACTAGATACTAAGCTTATGACAAGGAAAGTTCATTGGATTCCACTGAGTTGTAATGGCAGCAGAAAGAGATGGATGTTGTTGTTTCATTTTCTGTTAGATAGATGATATATACAGATAATAAAGAAAAAGTCGACTTAGAAGCTTAATGCACACTTATTTCGTAGGTTGTCTCATACTGCTGATGTCTGAAGATGCAAATTTTCTTTGTAAAATTGGGACTGAGAATAGTCCAACTAAACCTCACTGGGTTATGGATGGAAGAAATTATATTTCATTTGATGACTGCAGTGATGCCAAAGGAAACCTGAAAGACAAATGCCTGCCTTAAATATTGAGACAGAGATAGATGGACAAAACGGAGCACTAGAGAGAAATAGCACCGAAGCCTTTAGTTGCTGGGAATCTTATTCCGGCTTTACATCTGATTCATCTTTCTGCTCCAATGCCAGTTTTACCCATGGATTTATTTTCTGTCTCAGTGAAACTGAAAATGTTGACTGAACATTAAGGTGCATAATCATCGGAACCTATTCATTCAGTACTTTCACAGCACCTCTTATTTTGCGGCAGGCATTGCAAGAGGTGTTGTAGTCTGGTATCACTGCTAATCTTAGCATCATGCTTTCTCTGTGTTGCCTGCTGTTCTACACACTCACACACCTAAGAAGTACATGCATCATACATATGAGGAGGAAAGTTGGGGAAAAGAGGTTGAGAGACCTGTCAAAGTCATTGTTCTGATCATGTTGTTTATTTCTCATATGTATATTTAGTGTTTTGATATCTTGCGAATTGGTTGGATTGTGCCTTCCAGAGTTAGAAAATTCTCAGAGACACTTAAAGGCTCAGTCAAGGGTTTGCCTGCAACCAGTCTCTAATCTGCTCTTCTAAGACACACCAAGTCAAGCCAGAGCGCGGGAACATAGTTCATAACAGAACTTTGGGACGTAGTGTATGGCTGATGAACACAGTCAGTATAGGGTTGAGGTAGCTTAAGTAAACCCGGTGATGTAAAGGCCAGCCTGCCAAAGCTTGTTCTCTTTTCCTGCGTGTTGTCTGTTCCTGTGGACCGAGTCCCTGCTTTCTTCTGCGTTCTTGAGGCCCGCTCTCTCCCTTCCCAAGGACGGCCAGAGGCGCCTCTCCCCGGACCTGTATGTGTGGAGCTCAGCTCTGGTAATACTAACTTAAAGGACACTTCTATGGCTGTTTAGTTGATATTTGCCCCTTTGCTTATCTTGCTGTACCTAACTTCCATGTCAGAAACCTTTGTCTTAAACCCAGCCAAAGCCATGCCCCGATGTATTTTATTTATTTTAATATTTATTTATTTATTCTCTTTTGTTGCCCTTATTGTTTTATTGTTGTCGTTGTTGGATAGAACAGAGAGTAATGGAGAGAGGAGGGGAAGACAGAGAGGGGGAGAGAAAGACAGACACCTGCAGACCTGCTTCACCGCCTGTGAAGCGACTCCCCTGCAGGTGGGGAGCCAGGGAGTCACTTCACAGGCGTGATCCTTTGAACCATGATCCTTTGCTTTGTGCCACCTGTGCTTGACCCGCTGTATTACCGCCCGACTCCCAGTTTTTATTTTGATTTACTATACAGAGACAGATATTAGACCTCAAGCACTACTGGAATTGTTCAAGTGAGTTCAACCGTTGCTTTCTACTTACCTTGATTTTTCCAGGGAACCAAAAGAACTAGTCCTGAACTCAGTTTGGCCTGTTCTTCTGTGCTGATATCCTAATTCAACATGGTGCTTCTTTCTGAGGCCCAGTAGGAGGTGAAGTATCATTCCCTCTGAGAAACAAAAGCCATCATCTTTTTTTTCTTTATTGGGGGATTAATGTTTTACATTTTACAGTAAGTACAATAGTTTGCACATGCATAACATTTCCCAGTTTTCCACATAACAATACAACCCCCACTAGGTCCTCTGTCACCCTTTTTGGACCTGTATTCTTCCCCCACCCACCCACCCCAGAGTCTTTTACTTTGGTGCAGTACACCAGCTCCAGTTCAGGTTCTACTTGAGTTTTCTCTTCTGATCTTGTTTTTCAACTTCTGCCTGAGAGGGAGATCGAAATCATCTTCTTAATGGCATCAATCTCTTCATGTTGTTATTCAGTTGCTTTCATAAATAAAGATCCAGGTATAACCCATCATAAAACTAGTAAGAAGGGGAAGTTGGGACATGGATCAGGCTGCTTGGTTCTAAAACCACTGCTTGTAACACAGTATCCTATCTTGACAGAGATGATGTTTACTTGGAAACCCTGGGGACTTTGTGGGGAGCAGAATCAGAAGTAATGATCATGCACTATGCATATGAAATGAAGACTTCTGTAAGTTATGGCTACTTCATGTCTATCAATATGTGACCTATAAGATAAATCATCTGGACGCTGTACTTGCTTTGTCATGTGTTTGACCATGTTGGAGGCTAGCACCTACCACACTGAAGAAAGCTTCAGTTCAGTGCTGTGCTGTCTTTCTCTCTGACTCTCTATCTCTGTCTCATCTTTCCATCTGGAAAGGTTGGTTTGCAGCTGTTAGGCTCCAATAATGACCAAATATAAATAAAAATAGAACTAGA
Organism: Erinaceus europaeus; assembly: GCF_950295315.1. NCBI lineage: Eukaryota > Metazoa > Chordata > Mammalia > Eulipotyphla > Erinaceidae > Erinaceus > Erinaceus europaeus. The sequence goes on along the minus strand of NC_080182.1, from coordinate 39,589,429 downwards.
ATGACTAATATGAAAACATGTATTAGGTAGAACTTGTGTCAGTTTTATAATTGGTCCAATTAAATACATATTTAAGCACTTACTGTGTCTTCCAGTTATTGACAGTTCAGAATGGAACAAGGGTCAAGAACACCTGTGACAAGCTAAGGGGAGGAGCTAGGCTCATGCAGATAACAGTCGCCTACATTCAACATCACGACGGCTGTGAGAGATCTGTTTCTAAGAAGGAATTGGGGGAAGTGGGCAGAAAATTACTGTGAAAAAATAGACGAAGGGCTGGAGAAATTGCTCACCTGAATAACATGCAGCTTTACCTCCTGCTGCCCAAGTTTGAGCCTGGTTCATTTGACATTGAGAAGGGAGCGGAGACAGGAAGGGAAAGAGAAAGAGAGACGTGTGAAGCTTTGCCCCTGTAGGTGGGGACCAGGGGCTTGAACCTGGGTCCTGCACACTGTAATGTATTAGCTTAAGCGGATGTAACAACGCCTGACCCCCAAGCTGACCACATTGTATGTTCCCAATAGCCACCCACGACTGGTGGCTCCTGGTATCAAATTGTGCAGACACAAAACATCCTCACCACTGCAGAGAGTCCTGTTGAATTGCATTGACAACGACATGCTTAACAAAGGCAAAAAAAAAAAAAAAAAAAAAAAATACCGTGAAAGAGAAATGGTGAAATGTACCATTTTTTTTTTTTAAAGAAAACCTCATTTGTGCACTCACTGCTTTGGAATCGACAAAAAGATCCCCCAATACCCATCAGCAGCTTGTGTAAGCCTTTGGAAACAACTAAAGCCTACACACACTGTCCCTTTTCACATTGTTTTGTGGCTGCTCCTGCCTACTACTCCTCTCCTCCATTTTCAATATCTTTCTGATGGAGTTATGTTCCATATGTAATATTGTTACAGGTGCAAAATTGTTTCTTTCAATCCTGAATGTGTTTGCACATGTGCTGCAATAGCTCTGAAGGCCAGCACACTATTACTGTGAATCCAGGTCTCTCTCACAGTCTGTGGGTCAACAGCATTCTTCTTTGCCTGCTAATGCTTTATTGTCTCTTAGTATACATTGGAATAATAATGGTAATTTATGCAGATATTTTGTATGCATAGCAAATAATGAGAAACACCTGCAGAAATTTCCCTCCTTCTCTGAGTTCAGCAACTAATTATATTTTTAAATAATGGCTACCATTGAACACAATTATCCAAATCACTTTAAGTAATGGAATCTTTTTAAGGTGTTTTTGAAAATTTTAACATAGTTTTTAAACACTCATTTTTATCTAGAAGATGAGAGAGGGGAAAAAAAAAAGAGGCTAGTGTGGGGCGTCGGGGGGGAGCTTATTCAAATCCCTCCCACCCCCAAGCAGTTTCTGCCAAGCATGGCACAGTCCTGGGTTTTGCTGTGGGTCCTGCTTGGGCTCCCAAGGCCGTGGCCAGCAGATGCCAACCAGCTTTCCCATAGTTCACCTTGTGGATTTTGTCACCTTGCCCTTCCTTCACTACTCTACTGCTTCATGTACTATGAAAATGATTAGATTACTTTCAAAATTTCTCCCTTTTGAAAAAGCACAAATTGCTACATGCTTTTTCCCTTCTGTCAATTGAATAGCTTGAGTGGGAAAAGCAAGCTAGCTGGCAGTCAGGAGACCAGAAGGTCCCTCTGCTTTGTCTTTCTGCATCTTCGTGTTCACATTCATACATATGTAAGGTCAAAATAAGTTTGTTTTTTTTAAACCTTCTAACTGTAAAGAACTGCAAGCCTGGTAGCACACCGCTGAAGTGCACAGAGCTCGGAAGGCAAGGACAGGCTCTAGCATCTTGGTTCCAGCCCCCATATCCCCACCTGCAGGGGGGTTCGCTTCACACGACTGCAGATGTCTATCTTTCTCTCCTCCTCTCTATCTTCCCTTCCTCTCTCAATTTCTCTCTGTCCTATTCAATAACAGCAACAACAATGAAAAAAAGAATGGCCTCCAGGAGCAGTGGATTTGCAGGGCAGGCAATGAGCCCCAGTGATAACCCTGGAAGCAAGCAAACAAACAAAAAAACCTGCAAGGCCACGTTAGCCAGTGTCCTCTGAGCCATATCTACCAGAACAGCAATCATCCAAGACATCTGAAAGGTAGGAGCGGTTGAGCATGAGCAAAGACAGTAAGAAATACTACCATATCCAGGGAGTCGGGCGGGAGAGCAGCGGGTTAAGCGCAGGTGGCGCAAAACAAGGACCTGCGTTAAGTATCTGGGTTCGAGCCCCCAGCGTAAGGATCCTGGTTCGAGCCCCCGGCTCCCCAACTGCAGGGGGATCGCTTCACATGCGGTGAAGCAGGTCTGCAGGCGTCTGTCTTTCTCTCCCCCTCTCTGTCTTCCCCTCCTCTCTCCATTTCTCTCTGTCTGATCCAACAACGATGATATCAATACAATAAAACAACAAGGGCAACAACAGGGAATAAATACATATATAAAAAAAGAAATACTACTGTATCTAAACTGCATTTTAGTGGCTAAGAGCTGCAGAAGCTTTATAATATTAATACACTATAGATCATCTGTCGGTGGTGTTTTAAGAGTTGAACATAGAGAAAACAACTTGGAAATCCCCTTTCCTTTCTGGACTCTTATTCTCATTGCTAGCATGTCTTAAAGTAACCAGTTCTACATCTTGACATTTCAAATCCTTTTTCTCTGTACTTCTGAGAAATTATTAGTCTGTAGGAGGAAAAATGAACTTTTACATCAACTAAACATTTTCTTTTAGATCTGGGTGCACTTGGCTCATTGAAATATATGGAAAAGTACCTGCAAAATAACTCATTTGCTTAGTGTGTTGTTTTGCCAAAGGCATCACCCAGGTATAACTATGACCCAACATACTGAACGTAGCATGGTGCTGTGTATTGTCTCTTTCCCTCCCTCCTTCCCTTCTTTCCTCACTCCTCCTCCTCTCTCTTTCAGAAAAAAGAAAAACATTCAAAGCTTTCTAAAACATATTGTTACAGGAATACCTGACCTTATGGAATTTACAACACAGAGATGAGGTAAGTTCAATATCATTCAGATGAAAAATAAAATGATGGACATTAATCACTTCATGATAAGTGCTTTGATGACAAAGTTCTCTATATGATAAGAAAAATTAAGATGATTCTCTTAGTAGAGTTGATATTTGGCCAGGACCCTGAGGGATTAAATAAATAAGCCGTTGAATCCCAGAAGCTGTTTCCTGGAGTAGTTCTGTTCTAGGCTGAAGTTTAACTGATCTCATTCATGAAAACATTTAGGAGAAAAATAAAGACAGTTGAGTGGAAGCTTTGGTGAAGTCAAACATGGCCAATATTAAAGGGTGTTGTTTATATTTGGTGAAGTTTTATTCTATTTATTTTTTTTGTCTCTATGGTATTTTTTTTCCTATTATAAATGATGGTAGTTTTAGGGGGGGAAAACTAGGAAATGGATATCATTCCCAATTCCAAAATGTTCTGCTTGATATCTTGCTAGTTGTTTAGATATTCATTTTGATCTATTTCATTGTCTGTTTTAGAAACTTCAAGGGCTTTGAGAGTCCCCAAAAAGGTAGATGAAAAGTCAAATGGATTTTCATTTTGAATTTTTCCCATGCTACTGAATCATAATGTGAATTTTGTAGAAAGAGAGAAACAAAGAAAGAAAAAGCAGAGAGACCGAGGGACAAGGGGGAGATTAAAAGCTAACTGGTGCATATCTAGTGAAAGTTAGGTGATCATTAAAACAAAAACATACAGGAGGCCAGGCGGTAGCACAGTGAGTTAAGCGCACATGGTGCCAAGCACAGGACCGGCATAAGGATCCAGGTTCGAGCCCCCAGCTTCCCACCTGCAGGGGAGTCGCTTCACAAGTGGTGAAGCAGGTCTGCAGGTGTCTGCCTTTCTTTCCCCCTCTCTGTCTTCCCCTCCTCTCTCCATTTCTCTCTGTCCTATCCAACAACAACAATAACAGTGACAACAATAACAAACAGTAAGGGCAATAAAAAGGGAAAAATAGCCTCCAAGAGCAGTGGATTCATAGTGCAGGCACTCAGCCCTAGCAGTAACCCTGGAGGAAACACACACACACACACACACACACACACAAGAACTACGTCCCTATGAGGATGGTTTGGTGGAAGGTAAAATGCACTGGCAACTTAATTGAGGAAACTATCTGGTGTGACTACCAGACCCCTGTGAATCACCCTTACCCCCTCCCCCCATAAGGTGATGCTGAATTTGGACAAAAATTCCACAGAATGTGCAAGAGGAATTTTTCATGACCATCATTACTTCATTCAATTGTATATTATCACATCAAACCAAATGACAGGAAGAAAGTCTAGGGAAAAGAGTCACGGAGGACTGGACGTCGACTTCATGAGGAGACTCACCAGATGTGGACCGGCATGACTACAGGGGCTATACAAGCCAGACCTCTCAATTCCCAGCGAGGATAGAAAGGGATAGCAAAGAAAAAAAAAAAAAAAAACATGAGGAACAACCTTTTCTTTAAAGTTTACTATTTGAATATAGTCATTCATTTTGGTTTTGGAATTCGGGCTGAAAATTAAGTTGGCATAAATCATATTTCCTGAACCTTCCTAAGGAAGCATTGACAAAACCATAGGATAAGAGGGGTACAGCTTCGCACAATTCCCACCACCAGACCTCCATAAACTGTCCCCTCCCCTGATAGCTTTCCTATTCTTTAACCCTCTAGGAGTATGGACCCAGGATCATGATGTGACTTCTTATATGACTGACTTGTGTGCTACTAAGCAAAATATACGGCCAGCCAATAGAATCGTCCATGGTGGCCTGAGGTGTCCTTGTCATCTTCAGAGTAAAGAGAAGAGATGAGAAATTAGGTGACTGGGCCATCGTTGGGCAGAGGAAAGAAAGGGAGCAGACATCCCCCTGGAATCTCAAGTACTCACCATTGGATTTCTCTGCTTTTGCTTCTTGGCATCTTGTTCTCCCTACTCTTCTCCTGGACACCCAGAAATAGTGTTTATTTCTCACCCTTGTTCCCTCGTTAGGCATTTATATAAGTTAAACTGTGATGAACAAGAGGGCTTGAGGCTTGAAAATGGCCTGACAGATAAG